>NW_009225075.1:51053-57797 GCF_000690835.1 Fulmarus glacialis
CTATCCGTAACCCTGCTTATGGATCTGGCAGAATGACCAGAGACCCAGTATTTTTGGAAATGTGAATGACATGTAGGAGAACCAAAGAGCAGCCATAAGGGAAACCTCAGCACTGGGTGTAGTGTGAACTCTGGTCTTTCTGGGGTCATCCAGATGAGAACACCCAACACAACCTGTTCCAGTCCACCCCAAAGTCCACTGCTTTCAGCAAGGGTCCCTGCTCCAGAGTGTGCTCTTCACCTGGGACACATGCCAAGTTAACAAAAGCTCTGCAATGCCAGTGCAACCTATAGATTAACTGTTTTTCAGTGAAACCAATTCTCCACAATAACCTGGATGTCAGAGAAATCCACCTTCCTACAAATACTCTGGAGAGCCCCCTTTTTCCTCAGCTGGTCTCTCCTTGCTTACAGCCTTCTGCTCCAGAGTGTGCTTTTCACCTGGGACACATGCCAAGTTAACAAAAGCTCTGCAATGCCAGTGCAACCTATAGATTAACTGTTTTTCAGTGAAACCAATTCTCCACAATAACCTGGATGTCAGAGAAATCCACCTTCCTACAAATACTCTGGAGAGCCCCCTTTTTCCTCAGCTGGTCTCTCCTTGCTTACAGCCTTCTAGGCCCACTAGACCTTTGCTTCAGAATAACAAGATAAATCAAAAATACTGAGATATAACATAACTAAAGCTGCAGGAAAAATGCAACATTTTTTAGTTTTTTGAAGTTTCTTTCATTTGCAATGGCTCAAATTGGACTCTGTTTTTTTTAAGCTTCTCCTACTGCCTCTAATTAAAGAATCCATTTTGACTAACATATGCAGAGACATATTCTATAAAACTGTACCTGAACCACATTTTTTCATTAACAAAATTGACATCTGTTGGTTTTTTCTGATCTTTGCAACAAATCTGAGATAAGAAAATATTCAGAGCACTGTTATCTCAGGTTAGCTTACCAGCCATGCTTCTCAGCTCCATATCAAACACAGAGCCAGACGGTAATAAGCCGGTGAGTTTTTCCCTTCCTGTAGGTACTCATGCAGGCCTACATGGGTAGTAGTGAAGTCTACTTAGAGCACGTGAATCTAATAGTGGGTGGTTCAGATGCAAAAAAACTTTGAACTGAAGGGTAGGTAGAAACGTATTAAAGACTATTTCATTACCTCCAGTTACAGGAGGTGTATTACTAACTACTGCAAGTTATACTTAGATGGAGAAAAGCATCTTGCTCATGATTCAAAACATGGCACCACAAGCTTAAAGGCAGAAATGTCAGCTCCATAGAAGTCAACAGAAAAATCCCCATAGACTTGGGTGAAGCCAGGGCTTCCTCCTAAAACATTGGCCACATATCTGCCTTCCTGCGCTGACTTTTTCCTCTTCTTTTACACGACATCCTCCTAACTTAATCCTTCCTCCATTTATGTCTTTTATGATGTCTCTTTTCAAGGCACCACCTTGCCCCAGTACATCTTTATCTGCTTCTCTTTCTTTTCGCTTTTCTTTTTGCATCTTTTTGGGAGCCACTGAAAAAAAATTAACTTTTACGGTGCAGTGTCTTTCCAGCCGAATGAGGCAAGAGAAATCAAAATCCACCTCCCTTTTCCCAACCAAGGACCTTTTGAGAGTTTCTGTCCTATGAGGAGACTGAACTTACAGACCTGTAATTTGCTCAGGTGTATTTTCCCACACTAGTCCTAATTTAGTGTTATTGGCTGTACGTGGCTCCCAGTCCCAGTCCTGCCTGTCTAGTCTCTGAATAGCACTGCAACACATTTCTGGTTGAATGTCACAGGGGCACTTTCATCTTAGACTCTAAGAGGATTTAATGAACAGGAAAATATCCCTTTTGAAACACAGGATGGCTTTCAGGCTACTGAATGGGGTAAATGTAAATTGAATGCTCAAGATCAGTTGATTTAAAGAAAAGAAGTGTAATGGATAAACTAATTTCTAACAAGATACATTTTCTAATAAGACATATATTCCCCTTCCAGTTCCAGTACTGCCAATACAGTGCTACATCTATTAGTATGGCACACAGGATGGATAGGTCAGAAGAGTCCAGTCTTAAATTTGTAGGAAAAATGATGCTGTATGTATTTTCTAGTTCTTGTCTGTGTTAAACTCTCCATCTTGAGATATGCAACATTTACCAGCTTATACGCTTGACATTTCCCGCAGTCCTTGCTTTGACTGAATGCCCATTCTCCTTCTGCTTTGGATTATTTCAGAGCCTGTTAACAAGGGAAAATAGAACTGGCCAGGGAAACAAATTACTTTTTGAAAAAGATCACAGTAGTGCAGACATATTTCTGAGTAACTGGATTGAGAAAGGGGACAGTAATTGCAAACCATATGTTTAAAAGTACCTGGACAAAGTGAGTTTGCATTACAAATTGGGCTTTGTGTTTATTCAAAGGCATCAGTCTGTCTTGTGTTAATAGTT
Organism: Fulmarus glacialis; assembly: GCF_000690835.1. Lineage (NCBI taxonomy): Eukaryota > Metazoa > Chordata > Aves > Procellariiformes > Procellariidae > Fulmarus > Fulmarus glacialis. The sequence goes on from NW_009225075.1 coordinate 53,503, forward strand.
AACAGTTAATAGTTAATTCAAGCAGTAGTTAATAATATTCAATAACAGTTAATAGTTGATTCAATAAAAATTAAAATAAATAATAAATATTATTTATAAAAATATTATTTGAAAGTATTATTTAATACAAATATTAAGTAATGAAAATCAATAATAGTTACTAGTTAATTCAAGTCACCTATTTAATGTTTAAGGGACCCGTGTAAAGAGAACTTTTTTTCAAGACTACAACATCAATGAGCTATTGCAACATCATGCTATTCCCAGGGAAGAATTTGCACCAGAGCTAGAAAACTGCTCACCAGAAATTCATTATAAAGCTTCAAAAACCCTCCTAGCCCACAGGCTGTATCACACTATCAATTGATATGCAACCCTTTCCATTAATATCAGTGAGGATTACTGCTTTAAAACGCTCCCGGGTTGTTCACTGCTAGAAATAACCAACCTTCTGCTGGTGACACTGCGACCCAGACCAGCGGCATGACATAAAACCGAGCCCTGCGGTCTCTGCGCAGGAGCGTGTGCACTGGGGACAAGGGCTGCCAAACATCTCCCGTTAGCCGGCCTCTAACTTATGTTCATAGCTAGGGTTTGCGATACCGAGGTCTATATTTTAGAGGAATGTTGGCCAGGTAATGCAATCCTGACACCTGTATTATCGCATTGTGCTGTGTCTTTGTCAGAGCTCTGTAACGCAGAGAAACAAGGCTTGCTTACAAAATATCCCCTGCTGAGAAGGGCCATGCCCTGTTGGAAGTGGCTGGGGCTGCACAGATCTATTGCAGAAAGTTTCCAGACTGCCTGGGAGTGGGAGATTTTTTTAGCTGCCCAAAAGGGTGATTCTAAAAAGTTAAAAGTAAATTCCCAACTTTACACTGTTTTTACCCAACAGTTTTTACCCAACAAAACAAGAGTGCAGCCCGCTCTGGTGCAATGACCAACAACACAGCACTAATCTGATTTTTAAGTAAACGATCAGCATTCGTCTCCTCTTGTCATTAGAGAAGGAAATGAGACGGGCCATGCACGGCCTTTACAGTTGTTAGCAGTGAGCCTGGCAGGATAATTTGGACCGAGCCCTCTCTCCCCAAACCTCAGAGCAGGCTGGTGCATCTGTGCTCCGGCAACCCCCCCCGACCTGCCCTGGCACGGGGCGCAGAGAGGTCTCAGGTGATGGGTTTCCCTTCCTCACCTCCTCTGTAAATTCCTCACCTCCTCTGTAAATACCTGCTGGGTAAAAACCACCTCCATAGACTCCTTCCCTGCCCCAAGTGCTCAAGTCAGACTCCTGTCTCTTGTACATGACTCTGCAACAAAAACCAAGAGAGAGAGAAACTGCCTTTTGCTGAAGAAAAATTTGCAAGAAGAGATTAATGTGGAACAGCTGTGCTATGGATTTTATGAATAATTTGCTGAAAATAAACTTTAATGGCAAATTAAGAACAGAGATTAGCTCTGCAGTTCTGTGTTCTCAGTACGTAACTTGCTTACACAAAAGTACATGACAAAACTTGGCACCACGAGCAGCTGGACTGGCAGCGTCTCCCCGGGAGCAGGGCAGCGATGGCCCGCCCGGGCTGCTGCCTGCCAGGGTGCGGGCAGGCGGCTGGCAGGGACCTGCTTTCCCACCGTCTGCCGGGCTCTGGGCAGGCTTTTGCTTTCGGGAGCTCTAAATGCAGTGAGCTCGTTCAGGAATAAAAAGGAGATGATGGCCAAATGGATCAGCTCGGCTGTTCCTCTCCCCTCTGCGTCGCTCCCAAGAGGTGATACGGTTTTTGGGCAGCAGTTGAATGCTATTGCCCATGGCAGGGAAGCCACTGACTCTGCCCATTTCAGCCTTCAATCTCCTGGATGGATCTATTTTCCCCTGTTGCATTCGGGAGGGCATCACCAGTTCAGAGCCCCAGTTGAACCAACACTGGGCCTTTCAGATCTCTCCACCAATTTTGGTTCCCAGCCCAGGTGCAGCAGGGAGCCGATAACCAGTGGACGGCATGCATCCCACTGGCCTATTTGAATGCATTTTCTGAGCTCGCCAAGAACTCAAGTTCTTCAGTTTGCATCTCCTAAATACTCAGCAGCACAAAACCCCCACTCTCCCTCCTGCTTTCCACTCCTACCCAGGTCTTTAGCCCCTTCCCCAGCAGCAGGGCACTGGGGAGGCAGGTTCAGTGGTGTGAGAGCCCCTTCCCTTAAGCCGTGGGATGCAAGGTAAGGCACGCTCTGCCCGGCTCATGGCATCTCTGCTGCCTCCAGCAAAGCCCATTTCTAGGACCGTGCCTGGCTCAATTTGCCCAGCAAACACCTTCCTGTTGGAGCCCACCATTTCAGATACAGCACTGTCGATGCAGAGCGTGTCGGCTCCCCTCCTGCTACCCCGTGCCCAGGGCCAGAGCGCAGGGGAGGTGCCTCCCCCGGCAGCGCTGGGGCTCGGGTCCCTGGCCGGGAGGCAGGTGGGGGCTCCCCTGTGGGAGGGAGGTTTCCCGGCTGCATGCCTGCAACCTGTGAATTAAACCCCTTGGCTCCATCATCAGTTTCTCCCATAACAGCCGGGCACTGACAGGGAGAGGGATGAAAACACCAAGCCATTCCTCCTCCTCTGAAAGGATAAAGGCCAATAAAAAGTGGATATTGGCAGGCTGGCATGAATTACCACACGGGCTGACGTTCTGAAATGTCCCAGCTTTGCCAACATGCCTGACTGCTTCGTGGACATTGAATAACATGACCCCAAACACAACAGAAACCACTTGTGTCTGCAGAAATGATGGCAATTCATTTTGTGGTTCATTCAGCCAGCTCTGATCACTGCTTTTGCTTCAGTTGAGAAAAGGCATTAATCTGCCTAATTTTTCTCCCTGTAATTCAGATCAGACAATCTCCATTTACTAAACGTGATTGATAAATGAATTAATTGCACAACATTCATTCCTGACACTAGTTCAGAACATGCAAACTGGAAATAAGTCACTAGGAACCTCTATATACGGAAGATAAATTATGGATCATTCAGGATGTTTTCGAGCTCAGTACCAGGGGTGGATTGAAAGACTGTTTAACCTTGTCCAGTCCAATTCCTCCTCATCTTATACCCTCAGCAGCCATAAGAGATCACTGGAGTTGCACAGCCAAACACAAAGGCCTGTTTGGATGGATGTATTGCATCTGGCAGAAAAATTTTCCCTCATATTGCTTCATGCTTTTCTGTGTTCTTATTCCAACACGCACAAGAATTCTTTTTTTTTTTTTTCCATTTTGAAACAATAATATCCAGCCAGCAAGTAAAACAAAAGCGTTTTCTCCTCACGACTAAATTTTTGTCGCTTTTTATGTTTGCTTGCTTGTTGAAAGAGAAAATTTGAAGAATTACATAGTGTATAACAGAAGAGATCATCACTGGCAAGAGGCAGTGGTGGAAGGTTCCCAGCATGGCCGGCATGACCCAGGCTCACGAGGAAATGACACTTGCTCCTTTACTAACCCACACAGACACTCAGGGCAGGTTGTGGTTGAGATACATCCTGATTAATGGAAAATTGTTCCTTAAGGCCAATGAATCACTCATCAGAAAGCACGAAGCACATCCAATTCCTTCCTAACAGGAGGACGTTTACTAGCTGCTCAATAAGCTTTATTACAGTATCTCCTACAAGTTTTATGCAAGCAATCAAAGCGTCTACATCAAGTTCTGCACATTTTAAACACCTCCATAAAGCAATGTAATGGCCTTCACAAAAGAAGTTAATAAAGGCCAATAATAATCAAGTTTTACGTCAGTGAGGCACAAATATTAACCGTATGCAAATTGCACTGATAAATCTGAAAGGAGTAGGTGGCATCCAGCTCTTTGCATAGTCACTGGAGATACTGAGACCAGAGGCAGCATCAGGAAAGACTCTGGTTACCAGTCCTGCAAGACAAGACACAGGGTAGACATGAGTCTCGAGTGGGGAAATTAAATGCAAACATGTTCATAGACCCCTCTTTAGTAATGAAAGGAGCAAAGCGGTAATTCAAGTGTCACTTAATTTTTATGACTTCAACAGGCAAAAAAATGCCCTTTCCCAGGATTGGTTAAAGCTCCTCTAATGGCATACAATTAGGAAAGGCATTTAATAAATCAATGCCACCCCCTGCATGCCTCGGGCTGACTGGCACCTCCGTGCAGGTCCTTGCAAGCTGTCCTGCTGAGAGATGGAACTGTGAGCGGTCAGGGGACACAGAAAGGACTGTCACGGCGAGGAGAGCATAGCAGGTATAGCAGCTCTCTGCAGCGCTGCCACCTGCTTATT
>NW_009225075.1:57828-67381 GCF_000690835.1 Fulmarus glacialis
AACCCTTCACACCCCGAGCCCATGCAATCGATCACTGGTGGGAAAGCCTAGCAGAGTGCTCCCTTTTTTTTAATCCCGAGTGATCGTAGAAAGATGTACAGGTAATCCCACAGCTCCTCCACAAAAAAAGGTTTGATATATCACTGTATTCTCTGGCTGTCTGCCACTACCCAGCAAAGGACTGTACTCTCATGTCTTCATGCATTTAATACGTTGTGCATCCAACAGCAACATTTTGGCTGTTTTTGTTTGCGCTGCACTACAAGCTCATCAACAGAGTAACAAGATCTACTTCTTTTGTAAGTATTGATAAAGAAAACTGAAAAAAATACTGTCATTGCATTATTATCCCCTTCTTCGTCCCAGCTCCTTCTCCTATGCTCCGAGGATGCAGACATCCGACAGAGGTGTTTGAGACAAAGACAGTTTACCTTCACCACGTTGCCATGACTAGGGCTGTGAGGCCCTTGCCTCTCAGACCAGTGCTGAGACCACAAAAGGGATAAGTTTCAACAGCAGAAGCATCATCACATCAGACCACAGATCAGATTTAAGCTGTATATTTATCTGTATATTCACAGCCGTGCCACAGGGAGCATGCTACGAACCTTACAGACCTACCAAGGATCATCCCAGGGCCAAGCTGCTCTGTCCATATTAAAAGAGGACATTTCACATGCTTTTCTGCTCCTTCTGCATGTTGTCATGTGCAATCTGGCAGGAGCCCATAGGACTTAAATAGTTGGAGCAAGGCAAGCAAGGCATTGTCTCTCCTTCCTCTGCAGAGAAAAGGCAACCACCCACCCCACCCCATCCCATTGCACCCCAACCCATGGTGAGGATGCCCAAGGCAGTTTCTATCCCTATGCCTTTGACGGTATCAGCAGATCCACACAATTCAATGCTGACAGCTTGCACTCAGGTCGGGGGCTGCAGAAGCAACCCAGCAGCATCAAGCCTGGGTTTTAGATAAACAGTTTCCCAGCCTGCCTCTAATTCCAGCCCTTGCCCAAGTTAAAGCTGACTGAGAGGTGACACTTTGGAGTGGCAGACTGGAGAGCAGTGCTTCCAGAGGCCACACTGCCTGCGATTGCAGCACAGCCACAATTGATTTTCCTTAGGGGTCTTCCGAGCTGCTAGTCTGGTCCTATAATTACATTTCAAAACAAAGTTGCCTGTCATGATGAAGTCTACTCTCCTGATGATGCTGATTTTCATATTGCAAAATAATACAAATAGGATGAGAGAGCCTTTTTTTCCCCCAGACCTTTTTTTCATCTAGGCTGCATAATTTTAACCTCCAAACTAGGTCAGCTCAGAGAGGGAGCATTTAATTTAATCTGTTATAGTGATTAACAAAACTGTTATATTGTTAAAGATTAAATGTGAAATGTTTACCAAAATATCAACCACGTGGTGTAAATGGGTCCTAGATGGTGCCAAGAAAAAGCAGCCAGGATGCAGAGGAAGAATAAAGAAAAGAGCCTGACAGAAGTCCATCAGTTTGAAGCTCTGACATTTTGGGCATCTTATCACTCCCTGGGATTTGAAATCATGTTATCCAATCCATTAAGAAATTCAGCACATTCCACAGCACACGTAAAACGTAATGCACAACATCGGTGATGGGTCAAGGGTGAGGAAATCCTTCTAGACTCCAAGATTAAACACAGAGGGTCTCATATCTTCTGTTTTTAACTTACAGCTTTTTAAAATTAATCAGGAAATGTAGCATCCAGCCCTTTAACATAAATAAAATTGGAAACAACACCCTCTTCTCCCTCCCTCTCTTCCTGGCATTTGTACTACTTGAAGGTACAACCCTCAGGGTGAGCGGTTTTGGGAGTGCTTGTGAACAAGTCCTGGCATCTTTATTTTGGCTGTAGAGCAATAAGCCTCAAGCATAAGACCACCGGCTGGAGACATTTAAGCAGGCTTGAGGTCCTGGCCAGGGCAGAAGGTTGCCCATGAGAGGAGCCCTGCTCACCACTCTAATTTTGCTTTGGCATTGCTTTGTTTTGGTTTGGCAGTCCTTGGTCTGCAGGGTTTTGTACCTTTTTTTCTTACTTAAAAAGAAACACTCCCTGTCCCGTCTGTGGTCCTGAAGGGTCAGGTACAGGCACAGACAGACGGCGTCTCTGCCCACAGCCCTGCTCCCCACCGGGACCCTGCGGCCCCGGGGAGGCTGCCCGTAAGGGAGGGCTGCCTGGACCAGAGCACCGGCACCCTTGGTTGAGTTATGGTAATGAGAAGCATTTCTTACCCTTTTTTTATCTTTGTTAAGAGTCTCAGCAAGGGAAATGAGTGATCCTATGAAAAGCTTTACTATTGTGTCCAAGTCAGGAAAACACTTGTTGCAGCAGACTCCCGTAGGTGTCTGTCCATGCCGCAGCCTCCGGTCAGGTACAGTATTTGCTGCCTTGTCTCACTTGCTTTTCTGGCTCTCCTTATAACCTCAGCGTGTCTAAAATGCTGGAACAAGTGTGCTGAGAAGAGCCTGGAGCTCAGCCTAGCTTCCTGCAAAACACACAGCCTCCATCGACTTCAACGGGAAAAGGAGCTGACCTTTAAATCTCGTGTTGCATTAGGCTTGGAATAACTTAGAGCTTTTTCTGTACAATGATTTTCAAGTATATTAATCATATACAACAATTCATGGAGTTCTTGTGTTAATTCACTGCTTTCTTATTTCCCCAAACCCCTGGCAAATAATCTCCTCCACATCTGGTGGTGTCTGGAGTATAGATGCTCTTCAGGTGCTGTCCTCATTTCTTGCCAGGGAGTGGGGGATGTTTTATACCTTGCAGTCAGGGATTTTGCTACCTCTGTAGATATGTTCTGCAAAATCCTCAGCTCCTTTTTAGGACTAAAATTAAGCCTCCTTCATTGTGTGTTTAATTAACTTTTATTTGCTTGACATTTCTTTTTTATTATTTTTAAGCAGTCTGAGGTTCTTGGCATTAAAAGCACATGTAAACTAATCCAACTGATAGACTATCTTCACAAAGGAATTTTTTCTATCACGCCACTAGGAATATTTTTCTGGGGAAAGAAAGTGGCTGCAAAAATTCACCTTGATTATTCAGTACAACTGACACCATGCAAGGCAATAACAAGAGGGGAGAAAGTACCTGCTGAGAACATGTGGACACTAAATCAGACACATTATGCTTCTGGTTGAGCTCCTCCAGGTACCAGCAAGGCAGTGGAGTGACTGCAGAATATTTATTTTATTGGAAAGAAAGCATTTATTTCCTGAGTGTTTTAAAACCTGATTCTAGCCTGGTTCCTTAAGGCATCAAAGAAGAAAAAAATCTCTGAACTCCTCTGTCTGGTTACTTCCATGCTCCTCCTCCTTCCCTTCCCATTTTGGGCATATTTGGGACAGAACCTGGTTGTCTCCGAGATGTGAAGCCTCTTCTGCTTGGGTGGACATCAGTGGCCACACAGGAGCAGGAACAGGAGCCCGTCCTCACTGTGCGCACTGTGAAAAGGGAGCGGGGAGCAGCCAGGCTCCGCCAGCATTCACCCATCTCACCCAGGGCTCACTCGAGAAGAAACCTTTCACTGCAACAACACCCTCTCCAGTGGTCCCATCAGCTTCTAGCCTGAGTACAAATGACCCAAATTAAACAAACAAACACAAGAATTAATCAACATGAAGAATAAGCCTGAGGGGAGCACAAAAGCCACTGCTTTTGATAATAATTTTATACATATACATCATATATACATGTATATTATACACACATATCTGAGAAGTAGAGGAAGAGTTTGGGAGAAATGTTGCATATCATTAAGAAAATGAATCTATTAATATACTGGGCATTATCAAGACACCAGCTTGCTGAAGTGCCCTCATGAGAGTCAAGAAAAAAATACTACTTTCGCATTTACAGATCATCTCAACCCACAATGTTCCCCCTATCCATTTCAAAGAACTCACGATTCAGCAAAGAGAGGAAACCTGGCACTTACTGCGTATGAAATATTTTTGCAATGGCACAGTTGGTATATTGATTACATTACCTCTTTTTAAATATTTTAACACAGTCTTTGGCTAATGGAGTATTTAATTAAAGAGAAATAAACATTAGTTTTCAATTTATGGGTAAAGAATGCCCTTACCAGTATGGGCTGCAGGATATGATCCTCATTGTCTTTGCAGATTTATCACTTGTACCAGACGCAGAGAATATAAATAACATCAGCCTTAGTCTGGTGGCACCCACTCAGTCTTCAACACTTCATAATATTCTGCCGAAAAATCAGTGTTCTCTCAAATCCTAGTCCTGAATAGCAGGCAACTTCTTCTCAGCAGAAATTAAAAATTGTTGGGAGATGAGCAATGGGGGTACAGTTGTCATTGTTTAACCATATAGACAACATGGTCTATTTGGTTGATAATAAAGCCAACATGCTGTTTCCTGAGAATAGAAAATAATGTTTAATAAGTATCCGGTTTGCAAACGCCCATTTTATTCCTGTTCTTTTAAATATTTTTTGCTTCCATTTCCTATAATCTGATGGATCCAGAGTGAAAAATTCAATTTGCAAATTCCACCCCCTTACCGAAAAATCATATTCCAATCTGCATGGATGTGGAAAAGAAATATTCAAATGCGCCGCTGCAGACAAATGGGCCCTTTGGAGCCTTTGTTGCCAACACCTCCACTGAAATCAAACTAATAGAGGCCGACCGTACTTTTCTGCAGCCTGACAATAACTTCAGACCTCACCAAACCCTCAGGAGAGACCTCAGAGATCAGGGATGCCTCCTCCCCAGCACAGCGCTTGGGGTGGGAGATAGAGCTGAGCTCTTAAGAGAAAAGAAGAGAGACTTCAAAAAGCAACTTTGGGCAAGAGAGAAAATTGAGGGTGATCAGCCACAAAGGGATTATCCTTGCCACTAGTGGTATTTGAATGCAAACACATGCTTATGCATGGTTTTCACAACCTGACAAGGCTGACACAAGGGAAGGGACGTCCATGGTCTGAGGTGGCTCAGATATCCCCACGTGAACCATAGGAAGAAGTGTGAGCCCTTCAGAGCTTCAGCCCTTCTCCGGTGGCTCAGATCCAGGCACCCGCAGCTCCCTGCCCCTCGCCACCAAGGTGTCCCCACGAGTCAGCGTCCCTGTGCCAGTGCTGAGGTGATCAGGCTGGGAAACCTCAGAGCTGGAGAAAACTGGAGAAAGTGAAGAGTTACATAGGGTCAAGCCAGAAATCTCCACCTAAAACACATAGCTGTTTGCTCTGAGGTTGTTCACCAAAAGATGGGAGCAGGAACCTCTCCCAAGGCACCCTTAAGCTTTGGGCATGTTATTTAACGGTGTCACCATAACATTTTGAGGGCTGTCACCTGTCCCATGATTCACACTATGACATTTCTACTTCTACACTTTGAGACATGGCTTTTCACCCAGCTGCTGGCAGCATGGCCCAGGTGTCTGCAAATAATCTGAGCTCTGTGCCTGCAATTCAAATTATTCTTTTTCTTGTGCAGCACCTGACAATTGTCAACATTGATTTTCAAAGCTTGCAATGCAGCATTAACCAGGAGCTGCTCTTTCTAAGGGATTTCTGCTGACTGTTTTTCTTCTCCTTCTCTTTATTTTTCTCCCCTCAAACAGACCTTTGGGAGAGAGCGCCTCAGCACAGAAATACTTTGTTTGGGTGCCAAATCCTCATCGCAGCAGGGTGTAGCCAGGAGGCTTGCATCCTTCTGCCAGAAAAACTCTGTGCTTTTCAGTAGCTCTCAACCCCCAGCATCCCTCTGGCAGCCAAAGGCAGGAAAGAGCAACCTTATTCCCACCCCAAAGCACTTCTTTTTCCCCCTCCTCTGCAGGCTTCAACTCCACAAGACACGTCCCAGCTCACAGGCATTACCTGGTCCAGGTCTCTCCACACAGTCTCTTCACACAACTGGCCTCCAATTTGCCACTCTGGCTCCAAACGTAGTTTTTAAAATCAAAAGGAAAGCCAAGGCACGGAGGGAGAACGAGCAACCCAGCTCTCGGTCTGAGCGAGCCGTGTGGCACAGCCAGCCTGCCCAGTCCTCGGCACCGTACCAGGGGACACGGCTCCCCCCATGCCTGCTGGCTTGCCGCCCTCCTTTAGAGCAGATTAGGTATCCAGAAACAGAAAAGACTTTTTATTTGCTACTTCTCTGGAGAGCTCTTGAGTTGCTCTCTGAGCAGCACTCATTTAAGAGCTGGCATGGCAGCCATTCGATTTCTTTTTAAGCAATCAGCGGCGGAGGCAATTTTAGAAAAGGAACGTAATTCTTGTAAGAACAATTTCTGCCTGGGCAAATGCTGCTGTCAGCAGCGGCACAAAGAAAACTGGGAAAAGAAACTTCTGCCTCCCAGGAGGGGTGGGAACAGCAAAGGCTGCGCCAGCACACTGTGCCCCATGGCTTGTGATCTCCCCAGGACCGCAGCCATGCTCGCAGGACAAGTGAGCTTCCCTGAGACGTGGAGGTGGTATCTCATCCAACAAACCCCACTGAATGTCCCACGGGTCCTTCTCCTCTCGGAAAGAAAACAGATTATTTGCCTTTCTTTTCTGCCTTTCTTTCATTGCCGTTTCTTTCCTGGTTTTCTGTCTCCAGCAAGGAAGCAAAACCTTCACAGCAGTGCATCAGCTCAGAGGGTTTTACCCCTTGCACCGTGGACCATTTTCAACCATGCTGATTGCTCAGATACCCTGGGGAAGGGCTGGGTTGCAGAGCCCCCCGGGCTTCCTCCGAAGCACTTCTCTCGGGAACGAGAATTCCACGGGGTAATACGGCACCGTTTCTGCTCTAGTAGCACCTTCTTTCATGCTTTGAGAGAAACACACTGTTCCCTGTTTCACACCCCTCTCATCCATTTGTCATGTGCTGCTGGCTGAGAGTCCAGCAGAGCAGCTTGCTGGTGGAAAAGGACTGGATGCAGCAAGTAAAAGGATTTTAGATGATTAAATTCTTGGGGGATTAAGGGGGAATATATACATATAGTTATCCATTTTACTCATTCTTTCACATATGTTGAAAGACAAGGAAAGGTAAGGAAAAAATGAGAACTGGGTGTGGTAGTCATGACACAAGAAGGGACCGTGCCATGCGGCACCGAGGAGAGAAGCAATGCTAACAGTAGCATGAAGCCCAGCAAGCTCCTCCACCGGGGTCCCGCAACCCCCCGAACAAACAGCCACAACAGCCACTACCTGCAGAGCTGGAGCTGGCACTGCAGCCTTCTGAGAGATTTTAATGAAGCTGCTGAAGCTATTTTCTTCTAGAAACAATGCAAAGAGGTTTTTAATCAACACATCCACCTGGGAAGGAACAGGGCAGGAAAGAAAAATTACCCCTTGCAGGATAGACATTAATGCCCCAAGGGCCTGGCCCAGGGACCGCCCAGACCTTCTTGCGCTTGCCAGAGACTCACTGACTGAGTAACCCAGTGCCGTTTTTCTTTGCTTTCCTTATTTTCTGCTTTCATGACAGAAATCCCTAAAGGACAGAAGATGAGGGGAGAATGGAGGGGAATTTGGCTCTGATAGAACACTGGTGTGCAGCAGCCCCATCCTATTCCTTCCTCGGGTTCATTCCTATCCCTTCATCACTTGACAGCTTCTGGCTATTATTAATTTCAGCAGGTAAAAGAGGACAGATCCTCCCTCCACCTGTCCAACAGCCTGACTTCTAAAAATCTGCGTAACAAGCTGAGAAAATAAACCTCAACATGTCACATACAACTCTGATCTGGGCTATGCTGGAAGAGAGCTCTGCCAATGGCAATGTTTCTCCTAATAAAGTTTTGTGATGATGCATTTGCAGCAAAAATATATCAGGCCCCAGGAAAGCACTAAAACTGCTTAAATCACTGAGTCTCAAACATCCACATTTTCAAGGCTAATAGCTCTGCAAAATAGAGCACGCTGCTCCACAGAGCAGACAAAAATGCCCGACTCATAAGGCCCAACAATGAAAACCAGTTTGCAACTTCCCTTTCCAAAGGGATTTGGAGATCACACTCAGCAGAAAAGCCAGAAAAAAAATAATTTGAAGACCCTTTCTTTCCCCTTGAAATGCATGGCTCTGGGGATCTGACGGCACCTGGATCCATCCAGCAATAGCAGCGGTCACTTGGTGGTTTGTGAACCCGATGGAGGCACAAGCCTTGTCCAGTCTGCAGTGAACAGGCTCTGGACCCTGTTTTGGCGTGTTTTGGCTGTGGAGATTTGCCCCTCATCCCCAGGTCCCCACATTTAGCAGATATAATCCTAAAACCACATTGGAGAATTGGAGTTTGCATAGCGTTTCCTCTCCTGGATGTCTCCGGGAACAAGGAGCGCTTTGGTGGGGAGTTTGAGAGGACTTTTCCTCTGCTTAGTGCCCTCATTAAGCTTATCAGCGAGTCCAGGAAAGACCTGGTGTTTGCTTCAATCCTTCCCTTAGCACTCCGGGGACCAAGGGAATTGGCATCTTACACCAGGTTTGCACCAGGCTCTGCCAAGCTCTACTAGTGGTGGAATTTTTAAAAAAATGCACTTGCTTCTATCTGCCACATTTCTCTGCTGGAAAATACGTAGCAGAGATGCGTAGCGCCAGCATGAATTGCATTTGCCAATTGAGCTTATTTTGCTCCCTAAAACAGCTTTGAAACTGTGTTTGTGTTTTGCTACAGTGGCCAAATTTCTCAGCACAGACAAAGCTGAATTCCCAGCTCGAGCCCTGCTGGGGTGAGGAGGGGGTCTGGCTCTGCAGACCCTGGGGCAGCCCGGGAGGCTCTCCCGCTCCGGCCTCTTGCACGGCTCCTCCATTCCCTGGCTTTCCTACTCATGCTGATGGGGAGAACTGACCTCAGATGGGTCGATTCGAGAGATGATTTTTCACACTGCGTATTTCATCTTGCAGTTTGTATCAGCTAAAAGCTGCCCTTCTTGCAGTTTTGAGAACCAGTTTTGGCAAAAACCAAACATGACTCTTTGTTAATACAATCTAAAACACATTATCTTTTTAAGGAAGGCTTCGAAGTGAAGATGTATTCTAGTTATAGCAGCAAGGACAGTTTTAATCAATGTTGAACAGTTCAGTTTCTCCCCTAACCCTTGATTAATGAGCATGAAATACCATCTACCTTATAACTATTCCCAAACACCTAAGTATGTTAAACAGCTTTTTGATTCTCTCCAGCTTTTTGAGTGTGCGTGAAGCTTCAGCTGAATCCAATTTGTACCATTAGCAACTGGAGTTATTCTGCATTTGTCACTGTTGGCACTACATTTCTCTTAACCGTAATGAGGTGACACTGAATTATAGAACTCTTTATACTGTTTTAACACTGTGATCATTCGGGTGTTATGAATCTGTAAGAATGTTAAGGCAGTTAAGCTATACATCTGCCCAGATGAAAAGGCAATAGTGTTTCCAAGGAATTTTTGACCAGGTAAATTTAATCACAATTTAAGCCAGAAATGGCTCTCCTGCACCTCCCCTGCAGGCAGTTGGGAGGGTGTCTTATGAGGGACTTGCTAAAACTTCTCAAATAAATCTCAGCTATCAGTG
>NW_009225076.1:0-3063 GCF_000690835.1 Fulmarus glacialis
GTGAACCTTGCCATCGAGTTCTGTTAGGTTGCAACTTTACTAATCTCTATTAAAATCACTTTCTGCTAATTTCTTTGATGGTGATTCTTTAAGCGTCCTCTAAATCACTCATTTGCGACACACCCCCATGTCTTAGCTATGGCTGAACAATGCTTGCACAGAGTCAAGGCTTTCTCTTTTTCCTTGCACTACAGTGAATAGGCTGGGAGTGGACAAGAAATTGGGAAGGAGCTGAGGAAGGGACACCGCTGACCTGAACTGACCAAAGGGATATTCCATGTCATATAACGTCATGCTCAGCAATAAAAACTGGTGGTGGGAAGGCTTTGTCTTTCCAAGGAGCCCATTGCTCAGAGACAGGCATCGGTCTGCTTGTGGGAGGTGGTGAGTGATTGCCTTTGCACCACTTGTTTGGGTTCTTTTCTTTTTTTTTTTTTTTTTTTTCCCCCCTTCGCCCACTAAACTGTCTTTTTCTCTCACAAGTTTTTTCATTTTGCTTTTCCAATTCTCTCCCTCATCCTGCCGCATGGGGGAGTGAGTGAGCGGCTGTGTGGGTGCCCAGCTGCTGGCCAAGGATAACCCACAAGAAGTACGTAAGTTGTATCATTCTCTATCCTATACAGTTCAACATTAGAATTAAGCTGTCAGGCTATGTCTGACCTCAACCTATATATACAACTACTGTGAGCATAGCTCCTCCTGCCTTCAGAGCAATTAAAGCATCAACTAAATCAGCACCCACAAGATCATTGCCAGCTGTTGCCAGGTAATTCTGTGGATGCTGGCTGGGCTTTCTCACCCTTATGAGCCCTGGAGAGGAAAACATGCACCTTGGGATCCTTCAGGATGGTCAATCTGCTTGTCCAAAGAGTGGAACATCTTGACATTGACATTGGTGATTTCCATAAGACAACTGCAGGGATAAGGAATTTTCTGATCCCTGATACATTGTTCTTTGCCCACAGGTAGTTTCTTTATTACCTTGCTTTGCTACCAGTCATGTTAGAGCCCCAGTGGTGTATAAACAGCAGCTAAGATCAGTCAGGGAACAAACCAGTGTCAGGGTACAGGCTCAGGTGCCGACCTCCAAACGCCCGTACTGTTTAATGGTTAGCAGAGCTCCTGGCATGCTTTTGGTGTGTGCTCATTAGCACAGCCCCGGACAGTGGTCTGACACTGGTTGGGGATCACATTTACCAGAAATTATTCCCACTGGTAGTTTGAATTTAGACACTTTGTTTCAGGGGAAAGAGAGTTTAGATATATGAGCATCAGTCAAACCATGTCATTTGACCTCAGAGAAATGTCCTTAATCGTTTTACATAGTAGGATAGGCATAACTTGGAGGATCAATGGAAAATAAAAAGACTTGCTAGCATCACTTGAAATTGAAGGTTAGACCTGTGAGTTATTGCATGAATACCACAGCATAAGGTAGTATAATTTTTAAGCATGAAGAATTTATACCAAATGACCCAAAAGGCCAAATGAATATTAGCCGTTGTACAGAATATTATTCTGTGCACACAATATGCCTGGAATAATTAACAGAGTAATGGATTTATGTTACTATAATAAATTTACATTTGCCATTATAATTTTAATATATGCACATATCTTTGAAATGATGATAGCAGCTGTAAAACTAGTGCATTTCTTTATTAAAAACACCTAGATCATATAGTTCAAAGAAGGGTCAAGGACCAGATTTGTCAGGTAGTTAGATGTGTAAAGAAACACATAGTCATTGACTGGTATTTCTAGTATACTTCAGAAGGCTCTCCAGGCATCAGTCAGCAACTTAGGGTTCTAAGCAGCTTTAAAAAGCTGCCCCTAAATTTATAGCAATACTATTCTCTCAGTCCTTACAAATGGAAGACACAAATGCCTGAAAACACAATGGGAGAATGGGAGATGTTCAGGTAGCTGAACCCAGCCTTCGCTCCCCACGGACTCTCATCGGGTGCCAAACACCTTGCTCATACATGGGGGCCTGAATGCACACATAGGGTCACTGAGTTTATCTGGGCTGAATGCCATCCCTTAAGTTTCCTGCAAAGAATCTGTAAGTTGAAATATTTAAAAAAACGTAAAGCAGGAAACCCAATATATATATTTCTTTTCTTTTTTCTTTTTTTTTTTTTTTTCCTTAGTTTCTCCTTGGAAGACCACAACAACATGTTTTCATCTCTTCAATACTGCTTGAGCAAAGTTTTTGCCATCTTTTAGTATCTTTCAGAGAATA
This sequence comes from Fulmarus glacialis, assembly GCF_000690835.1. Lineage (NCBI taxonomy): Eukaryota > Metazoa > Chordata > Aves > Procellariiformes > Procellariidae > Fulmarus > Fulmarus glacialis. Next base: position 2,246 of record NW_009225076.1, read on the forward strand.
TTATTTTCTGACATTAAAACATTTCCCAATCAACTAGTCTTCGTTACTTGCAGTCACAGTTTTAAGTGAGGAAATATTTTAATGAATCATTGTAGACATCTTTAAAAACATAAGAGATTCCAAATACTAAAAGATTTTAAATATCTTAGAATATTCTCAGGGAATACTGAGCCATTAGTTTGACATAATTCTGAACGTAAATGGTTAATAGTTCATTTAAAATTCTAACAACAAAAATTAGAAGTTAAATATATGATTGACATTAGTTAGCATGGTGTCAGACAACATCTTGTAAATTATACATATGCTTTTTTTTGGCTAGGATTATATTTATGATTGATAAAAGAAATCAGATGGAAATAAATTTGCTTTGACTAGAAAAGCTCTAGATTTAGTACTGTTTTGGTGGAAAATTCTTTAATTACTAGTCAGGTATTAAACGGGTTAAAAACTGGCTCAGTGATAGATCTCAAACAGGTGTTATTTATTAGCTATTACATGTATGGCTTAGATAATTGTGCAAGTGCATTTAATATTTTTTCAATAATTTAGGAAATACGAATGCTTCATGGCAAGGCTTACAATGAAGCAAAGACTGACAGAGCAGCAAATGTTAGGAGTAATTTATTATTTATTAGGATGGTTTGGATGGCTTGGTTTCAAGCCTGGAGAATTCAGCTTTTCCCACAGTAAATCTACATTTGATCAACTGAATAATGTTCTAGACCCGATTGACTGCATTGACTAGATCTTCATTGCCTACAGTAGAAACTTAGACATTTAACACTTCAGTGCAGACAAACAAAAGTAATACAATA
>NW_009225076.1:3081-57950 GCF_000690835.1 Fulmarus glacialis
GGCTTTGTCATAGCATGTGCAGACTTGCTGAGGACTCAAAGATGATTTTGGGGTCTGTTGAGTTCAACCTGCAAAGAGTTAGATGTCAGGCGTAAGAAAGTGATCTTTCCCATGGATAAGGCTTTGATAGGACTGTTATAAGCCATTTCTAATTGTGATACACCTATTTTAATATGTGGAAATAATATTGGAGAGAATTCAGGGGAGCATCAAAGTGTTGGAAACCAGCCTTACAGTGTAAGCTCCATGGAGCTTATCTAATTCACTTTATTGAAAAAGAGACTTAAGAGGTGAATTAATCTCTATGTGCAGCTTTTTATACATAGAGATATGTGGCAGCAGTGAGGTTTTCAAATTCAGGAACCATGGGCTGCAAACTGAAGGTAAAGAAAATTGACCTTCAGATAATCCACTCTAGTACCTTGGGTAATAAGGATGGGTAATAAGCAGGGGTAGCTTACTGGGGCATGTAAGGACAGTGTCCTTCCTCAGGAAGGACACTGAGGTGCTGGAGCGTGTCCAGAGAAGGGCAACGAAGCTGGTGAAGGGCCTGGAGCACAAGTCTGATGAGGAGCGGCTGAGGGAACTGGGGCTGTTTAGCCTGGAGAAGAGGAGGCTGAGGGGAGACCTCATCGCGCTCTACAACTACCTGAAAGGAGGTTGTAGCGAGGTGGGGGTTGGTCTCTTCTGCCAAGTAACCAGCGATAGGACGAGAGGAAATGGCCTCAAGTTGTGCCAAGGGAGGTTTAGACTGGACATTAGGAAAAACTTCTTTACTGAAAGAGTGGTCAGGCCTTGGAACAGGCTGCCCAGGGAAGTGGTGGAGTCACCATCCCTGGAAGTATTTAAAAGACGTGTAGATGAGGCACTTAGGGACGTGGTTTAGTGGGCATGGTGGTGTTGGGTTAACGGTGGGACTTGATGATCTTAGAGGTCTTTTCCAACCTTAATGATTCTATGATTCTATGATTCTATGTAGTTGAAGGTACCACCATTGGAAAGACTTTAAATAAGACTGGGATCTTTTGAGAGAAATTATGTACTCCCTGAATGTGGCTATCAGACAAGAGGTTTGTGCTGGTTCACTCTATCACTAGATTTTATCCCCATCTTTCTCATATGCAAACACTTCTAATACTTGAAATAGTTTACATAACATATGCAATTAATTAGCATACATCAGGGCTTTAACTAATCACCAGAAGCAAATCTGAATAATGCTTGAAAACATAAGCAATTATAAGAGATGGTACAACGGAAATTCCTGGACTGTATTTCTGTGAAATATATTGTTAGCCATTAATTTGTGACACAAAAGAGTGGCGTAAAGCAAATATTCTGAAAAGTCACATTTTTAAAAGTCAAGTTTGAAACAGATGCCTCAAAACTCAGCAACAGTTTTTGTTTTGAATTGATGTCTTGATGTGTTGTTATTTAGTTCTTCTAAAGCCGAAATGAGGAGACATATTATGCTGACAAGGAAGAAGACTGTCACTTGCTGTTGACATGTGATTTTTAAAGCACAGACGTAATTTGGCATGTTTATGGAAAAGCAATTTTAAATGGTGATAGTGAAAAGGAAAAAAAAAAAAAGTGCTTTCTCTGCTACCATATTTTTTCATTATGTAAACTTTAAGGTACAAAATATACCAACCTGTAAAACCTCCTGTGAAATGAATATCTGGAAACAGTGATGTACCTCTGGAGTGAGTGCCACATTCCGTAACATGATAAGAACAATTATTTAGCATATATTTATTCCAACAGCAAAAGCTGTCACATATTGACCTTGTTGCCCCTATCACATGCAGTAGTTTAGTGTCCTGGAGTTAATTTTGCTCACTCGTTACACTCTTTGGTGTGAAGTGGGGTTGGTTTTTAATTACGTCAAAGCCCTATTCCATTACTTTGCTCTAATCTTCCAGCACACATTTATTTTCACTTTATCCAGGCTCTTGTTCTGAGACACCCACTTTTCCAAGTAGTTTTTCTAGCTTTCCTAGCAATACAAAGTAATGCCTACTTATGTCAGTGGCAGCAGGGTTGCCTTGTTTTGGGTAGTGTGGTAGCACAAGAAAAAAGGCAAACTTCTTTCCTTTTGTTAGCTGCTGAGTTCCTACTGTAGATAGTTATAGCTCTCTTCAGAAACATTTCCCTCCGGATCCCATACATCCCCTCGGGAAAATGAGAACTACACTGGACAAGGCACTATAAAATAGACGCCTGAGAGCAATGTGCAGTGCCTTGGAGCCCCAATAAGTCTCTTGAATCTCTGTTTTCAGTAATTCATTCCTTTTAGTACTAATAATGTGAAATGTTTCCCAGAGAGCTTTCATCCAAACATCTGGGAGTACTGCAGGAAAGCAGCACAGGATGAGCGAGCTCCCGACTAGCTGCAGTCTGCTTATCGATATCTATGTCCTCGCCAGCTTGGGCTGCAGCAAACTGGTTTCTCTTGCAAGAAAATAGACTATGGAGTTGAATGGATGCTTGGAACTGGCTTGCAGAGGTTAGATTGTTATCAGTAACCAGGTGATAAGAGGATTTGCTAGATTGTGTTTTCTGTGTTTGCCTGACAATTGTGAATGGTAATTCCCTCATTAAGAAGCTTTGGCAGCTAGCAGTGATGAAGGACTTACTGCTGTACTGAAAATCACAGTCAATGATACAAGGACAACACAGTAAGAGTATTAATTGGGTAGTGGGTAAGAAGGAAATGGAAGAAGAAAGAGATTCTATTTATTTCCTTTGCGCTCGTCTATCCCTCCTCCTTTCCTTTTCCATCATCTGGGAAAAAAATGAAGATGCAGCACAAACGTGTTTCTCTAATGAGACCAAAATGTAAGTACCAAGGTATGACTCTGCTGTGTTAGATCTGCGGGCTAGCACTGACGGTGGTTTTCCCAAAAAGGTTTTCTATTACTGACCCCCCCAAAAAAGAGAACTGGGGGCGGACGGACAGACTGTTGTGGTTTTTTTCCTTTTTTCTTTTTTTCCTCAGGTGTTCTGTTTGGATAAATCAATAAAAAACCCCCATAAATTAAAGGTCACTTCTGTGCAAGAAATGTCAAAGCCACCTCTTTATAATTTCTTGTCCCGCCTTTAAGTGGGCCACTTCTTTCTTCTCTGCAGTAATACCTACAAGCCAACTCCCTTTGATTCATTTGCCTTTCTGCTCCATGTAGTTTGTCTGTCACATTACTCTGACAGCTTATTTACTACCAGCTCCTCTGCTTCTGGACTGTGTTTTTTCAGCTTTCAAGGGTTCAAATGTCCTTCATAGCTCTGTCAGTGTAACAAAACCTGCCAGGGAAGCTCTCCCACCCCGGCTGGTGGTCATTTTTATCCCAAGTTCACTGCCTGCTGCTCTCTGGCACATGGAGATGGTTACTTTAATGGGAGATACTTCTATCCTAGGTGTCATGTAGATACCACATAGGAACTGTTGGCTCTCCCCTAAAGCAGATAGTCAACATAAATCAGAGCAATTGCAAGGCTGGAAGTGCCTACTTGACTATAGGGGAGGCAGTTTGAGATGAAGGGTTCAGTTCAAGAACCTTTAAATATAGCAGTCAAGAACCTTTTAATGAACGTTAGGGTGTTCCACGCCACAGGGGATATCTTGACCCATCCTCTGGTCCTGAACTCTAGGGCATGGTCTGAGGTGTGTATAATACTAAATTCTCAAAACTCCCAAGACATGCCAGTGTCTGTTTTGGCAAAGGAGCTAAGTTAGCCACGTCCCTTCTTCCGTCTGGTCACTCCTCTTTTTTCTCTCATCCTTTTCCCCCTATCCTTCTTAAATCTGACCCTGACTAAATTTCAGCAACTAAAATGAATACTCAGGTGGCTTTATGCAATTTTTCTAACATATATCACCACAGTCGAAGTTCTTCCCACAAAAAGAAAACCAAAGGTGAGCCCCAGTTCTGTATGGGTCTAGTCCACGTCCCGTTTGACTTCCCTCGGTCTTTGTGTGGGTCCTGGTTCAGGGCTCAGGCTGGTGTCGTCCCATCCAGGACAAACCCACGAAGGCTCACTTGGAAAGTTCTGAACAGATCTGAAAGCAACGTGGAATATATGTACTGTAACGTAGCTACAGTATTTTAATTGCAGGCATCTGCCATCAAACTAACGCAGATATTCGTTGAAATGTTTACTTCATTACCCCCTCACAAGATCTTAATTAAGCTGACTGGAGATTTGAACAAAAGAGGATGAGAAGGCATCAATTACGTGTATTCCCACACTGAATGGGGCTCTGAAACTCAGACCCGAACTTCCGTCAAAAGGGGCTGTTCAGGAACGCTTATCTGAGGCTGGTGATTGCAACCCCTCATTTTGCACACTCTGGGGTAGGGCTGCATTCTTCTTGCGGCAATAACAGCCTTTCATTTTGATAATTGTGGGCTGTTTATGCAGTGTGAATGTCAACGGGGGGATGTCGCATGATCTGACAACATTAAACCACAGTGAATGACAGCAGAAATGTCATTCAGATCCAGCAATCAAGCTGGCGGAGCACCGAATCCAAAGTCAGGTGTGGTGAAAGCATAGATATAAGCTTTCCTTTAAAATCCTGTATAAGTTTAAAATTATGATGACATGGAGCTATTTCTTAATAAAAATATGCAGCAGCACTGTAAAGCAAACTGAAATACTTCTGAAAGAGATTTGGATGTATGTGAGGTACAACACTTCCATGCAGCCTTATTCCTCCCAAATCTCAATAAAAACTACAGTTACATGCAGGTAAACATATCTGGAATAAGAAATCCTTTGAACAACAACTCAGCCAACCTAGTATTATATATTCGGGCTTGGCAAACGAACTATTTTTATTAAAGAAAAAGTATTAACATCGTTACATTATTTTTAAACATTCGTTCCTTAAAAAGCTTCAGAATTTGTATTTTTTAACCCAATTTGGGTTCAAAATAATTTGGAAAGCAAGCAGTCTTCTGCTTCTTTCATGGCAACTCCTATATGATTTAAATACACTTTTTAATATTAACAAGATTTTAGGTCTTATTGTGTTATATCACAGTAAAATGACAGTCAACTCAATTCTATTTGATTATAAATAATATTCTGAAAGTGGAATAATGTAAAAGTAAATTAAATATTTTAATTACTACATAAGTTGCAGTAATTAATAACATTAACAACAAGTGGCATTGTTTTTTAGTACAAAAATACAGGCAGGGCTACTGAAAGCTTTCAGCAATACATTGTTTTGTATTTGACTCAGTTTTCATCTGAGTCAGACAAAGCTGCAAAATTATATTAGCAATGGATGCTCTTGAATGTGTTACTTTATATTTTTAGATCACAATGTACAGTGAAAAAAATAGTGTTTAAAAAAAAAGGCACAAGTCCCAGTACATAACCCCTTTGGAGTCTTCAGTTAGAATATGTTGGTTTCAAGACTTTGTATAAAAATGAAGTATTAGGTCAAGGGCAGAGCAGACAAACCATAAACTGGCCTGCAAGTGAGTTAAACTGCATGTTTCACAATGACATTATCCTACATCTGGTTTCACCGGCTACTCTGACAATCGCAATATTTAGAACTAGAGGAGATTCAACTAACATAAACCAGCTGAATATATAACCTTATTACTTATGCTGTGGCTCATATTAATTGTGACCCTATTTCCATTCCTTACGTGAAGCATTTTCCAGCTAGGTAGTTGAATTGTATTTATTTGCAGTGTTTTTATTTAACGTATGCCTGATTCTTTTCTGTCTAAACATAGCATTAATTCTAGTTGTAGTTAGGAGTACCAACCAGTATGAGACTTACACCGTGCCATGCGCTGTATAATAATATTTTCTTTTTCTGTTGTACTTTGCAATGATCTTTACCATTAACACTGATAAGAGCAAAAAGAAAACAACAGAGATGGCTGCACCAGCAAAGACCAATAAAGATAAAGCTCTTGTGTGTGTTGGGATTTTCACTAGAGTGAACAGCACTGTAAACAGCATTCCTCTTCCATAAAGAGGAAGACAAACAAGCTGGCATCGATTTGAGGATTGTAGTCCCCATTGTTATATATGTATGCATCTTTCTTAGCCGGTTTTATTTAAGAATGTGGATTTTTCCTATATTCTGCAGCAGATCTATTAGATGGAATTCTTAGACAGAGTTCAGATGAGTCATAAACTAATGATACTGCCCAAATGCTATAGTTTTGACTTAGCCCATTGCTCTCTTGAATAACATTGTGCTGCACACATTGACAATGATGTAGGTCAGTTGATAGAGTCTCTTTCCAGAAGCTCCTCAATCCTGAATTTCTCCTTCTTCGAAGAGAGTCTGCAGTACAGAAGGACTTAAAGAAACCTCAGGGGAACTAAATGGCAAGAAAAATAAGAAAAATAAAAATCATTAAATAAGTCTGATTTCTTTTGGATTTCACTCAGTAAAAAAGGCATGGCAACATCAAATCATCGTGCCCCAGGCTGGCATTTTCAGAACGACAAAATGTTTATTGCTTCATTTCAAAATGACTAATTCAGATTTTTCACTTATATTACATGAAAGTCAAACTCAAACAAAATATTTTGAATACCATGTAAGGCTGTTTTTATTTCCCTTCACTGACTGTTTCAGTACTTAACCATCCCTTGCAGTGGTTTGAAATAAAGATAATTTTCAGTCTTGAAATCTGAAATTGATCCGCTGTTTTCTGTGGATGGACAGATGGAATTGTCTAATCGTATGGAATTAACTATTTTTTTTGTCTGTTTTCAATTTTTTAGGGACTGGGGCTACCTCAGGCTGAAAAGCACATGACTGTAGACATAAAGCTGAATTCTCTTCTCTAGATGTCCAGTAATGAAGAAGTCAGATTAATGAGTCTCACAAATCCCTGGATTTAACCACTCCTGAGGCCTCTCCTGGACACCTACGGTCTGGTCTACAGTGAAGATGCAGTTTATATTCTAATTCCAAAAATTATCAGAATGCATCAGATGTGCAGAACGACTATCCAATTACCATTGTGAATCAAGTTTTCAAACAACAGACAGATGTTAAAGTTAGGAGGACTGCGTAATAAGTTAGTTCCTGCATTTTTGGTGGGAGTTCACGGTATTTGTTTTAATGTTGATGTAAAATTTAAGATGAAAAAAAATACCGTAAACCTCTTTGTAAAGTTGTTGATTGTACAAAGCATTCACTTATAAGATGCAGCACTTCCTTTATCTCTGACTCATGCTTATTTTGAATTTTAAAAATCAGAGTATTGTCATATTAATTTAAAAAAACCCAGATATTTATTTTCAGTGTCTATGCTGTTCTTTCTTTTCTGCTCACAGATGGTATTCTGACATTTCTAATACATGCTGCATCTGTATGATAGTTTCCCAGAACATATTGATAAGAAACTCCAAAAAACAATTTAATCAGAGAGCAAATCTGATGTCAGATTGAAAAAAATTTGCCAGTTTTTGCTAAGAAGAAAGAAACAAACAAACTCCGTTCAGGAAATGAAAAGATAGACTTCTCCTCTTGCTATACAACAACTGAAATCTCTGAGATATGTCAGGTTTTATCCTGACTTGTTTCTTTCCTCCTCACACTAGAAAATGAGAATCCTTTTGTTGTCTGATATTTCTTTTCTCTCCTGTAACCCCTTTGTATCAGAATCAGTTCTAGCAAGTGGGAACAAGTCAGTCCTTAATTATATACCATGCTGTTTTCTCTCTCACCCCAACTTCAAGTTAACTTAGGCCTTTTTTTGTTTTGTTTTGATGGGGAAAATATAGATAGTGTGGATTTAATACTGCAGCTCTTTGTTTAGGTTAATTTTTACTCACAGAGGTATTCCAATTCATTTGGGTTCTTTGAGTGACATTTACCCCTCTGAATTTTGGATGTCTAAAAATTAGCTGTGTACTCCAAGCTGGCCATCCTCATTCCCTCTGCAGGCAGTGTGAGAGGATAATTCAGCCTCCTTGTCTGAGATACCTTTGGGGAGGAATGTAGTGGTGTTTGCACCTACCAGTCTTTCTGTACTAGCTGTGCTGGAAAACTAACCCAGCTGGATACCTGCCTGCTGGATAAAGAAACAAGACGATGACCCCCGCTTCTTGAATGCAGAAAGTTGCCACATAAGGATTTGCAAAATTGGTCTTTTTCATAAAGGTCAGCAAAAATGAAAAAAATTCAGAAATTTAATTTCATGGTGGATTCTGTATCCTCATTTTTCAAAGCAATTTTTTAACAGCAATTTCTTAATATTTTGAGCAAAATCAAAAATTCTGAAATTTCAAAATGCTTGTCTAATGGAATGTAAACTTTCAGCACCTATAATATTTCATAACCATCTGAGGGACTGATTTCAGACTCAATAAAGCACAAATGTGTGTTCCTTTTGAAAGTGAGGAAGGAGTTAACACCATGGATATTTTTAGCTTGGATTTCGGCACAGAAACAGGTCTCATACCTTTAGTAGGAGTAGCAGTTTCCAGTAGTACTGAGTGCCCTTCTATATGGAAATATGAGATTTCAGCTAGCTGTGGTGATGTTCTTTTAACATTGCATAGAAACATGGCATATAGGCTAAACACAGACAGCCTTCAGAGCCCCAACCAAGCTTTCAGAGTAAGACCTTGAGGTTTTATTGACCTTGTCCTGGAAGCAATGCCAAAATCATTCTAATGATTTCAAAAACTGGAGGTGAAAAACTCGAGGACAAGACTTGTGAGAAATCGATTCAGTGTAGAGAGAGGGAGTAGGAATAAGGTTCAACTTCCAGATTTTCTGGCAGCACCCAGTAACATTCACGTGAACCATGGCATACCTCCAAATGACAGCACAATTTTATTCCTTCTACTTCATTCCTTATCCTAAGAAATGTTATTCAACACTTTGGAGTGATGACAAAGCATAGGGAATGTACATGAATAGTAATTATATACTAGCGTGATCATTATAGGCAAATTTAGTGCTAAGTAAAGAGCTGTGCAGCAGCAGAGGAAAGAAAACTGCAGGAACCACTGCTATCTGCAGAGCTACCCACCAGATCTTAACAGCAGGCAGCAACAGATTTGTTTTTTATGGGAATGCTGCACATGCATTTTTTCAGTCAATTATGTCTTCCAAGCCACTTAATGTGATTGTACTTACTCATTGATATTTTCCAGAAACTTTAGTCAATGCTTCCAATATTTTCCAGAAAGCACCGTTGATTTGGATGAAATTTTGTTTCAAAAATTAAGTGGGAGAAAAAGCCTCAAAACATCAGATGATAACGTTTTAGAAGTTTGAAAATTAAAATTTCTGGTTTTGTTTTCAAAAAACCCTTTTGATTAGAAACTGACTTTTTTTTTTCATCAATAAAGGTGAAGGACAAGTAGGTTCAAACAGAATGATCAGAACTGTTTCTGTAAATGTGAGAGTCTGTTTTTTTTTCAAAATGCAGCTTGTTTACTCAGCCAGCTGTCAGCAATGCATTTCGCTACTCCACTGAGATTACATTTCTCTAGTAAGCAGACAGAGAAACATGCACACATGCATTGTCACCTCTACAAAGAAATCAGTTCTAAGTAAAATATTAATGGAAAGGGGAGTTGTTTTAGGGAGAGGAGAAGATGCAGTTGAGAGAGCACCAATTAGAGGCTAGGAGAGGGAAGAGTCAGGTTTCCAGGTGCTGTCAACTTACATAGCTTTCACAGACTTCGCTCTATATAGAATCACACAGCTGAGCCGTGACTGATTAACTTGCATGCTACGTGCTTCTTTTCCAGCTGAGAAGTCATTTAAAGGTATAATTGCCCTCTGGAAGTCCTGGAAATTAGGAAAGTGAACTGGCTAAGGATACAAGTGAAGGGACATGGGGATCCTATACCAGAGAGAAGAGGCATCAGTCTGACACCTGGCTTTCTCCCCTCTTCCTCCACAGACCTGCCAAGGTTGTGCTGAGCATGAGGTTGAGGATTTGGCCCTCACTTCAAGCTCTTCTCCCCATTATTTTGCACCCACCTCTTACTGTACTTGTGCCTCTCATACCTATAGCACAGAGCGGTGACTTCCCTCCTGGTGTTTGACTCCCTGTTGCAGCTGCCTGTGGTCATCACATCCAAAGAAGAGCATTCAAAACATCCAAAGAAGCTGGTGAAGGATCTAGAGCACAAGTCTTATGAGGAGCAGCTGAGGGAACTGGGGCTGTTTAGTCTGGAGAAAAGGAGGCTCAGGGGAGACCTTATCACTCTCTACAACTACCTGAAAGGAGGTTGTAGTGAGGTGGGGGTTGGTGTCTTCTGCCAAGTAACAAGCGATAGGACGAGAGGAAATGGCCTCAAGTTGCACCGGGGGAGGTTTAGATTGGATATTGGGAAAAATGTCTTCACGGAAAGCGTTGTCAAGCCTTGGAACAGGCTGCCCAGGGAAGTGGTTGAGTCAGCATCCCTGGAGGTATTTAAAAGACGTGTAGATGTGGTGCTTAGGGACATGGTTTAGTGGTGGACTTGGCAGTGCTAGGTTCGCGGTTGGACTTGATGATCTTAAAGGTCTTTTCCAACCTAAATGATTCCATGATTCTATAATCTTGATCTGTGCTGGGACTGCAAAAACAGCCCACCACCAGCTTTGCTTTGCAGCCAGGAGAATGCCATGGCAGAGCACGGATTTTAGAAAGTTGTGAAGGGCCACCCACCACATACTGTAAGATGCCTGGTAAGACATCCACGACATGCTCTGTTGCATACAAGAGTGCACTTTACATGACCTAGTTGCCTGTTCTGCATCCATTATTACATGGTCCAAGCCAGGGGTGCTCTATAATGGGATTCCTGTGGCTTAAGAGGCATCATTTAGCCTGGTGTAGCTGTGAGCCAATGGAGAGGAAGATTGAGGGAGGGAAAGACTATAAAATGGAATGAAAAAACTCAGCCTGACCACTGGGCTAATATTGCAAATTTATTTAGGTAAAGGATGTCTGTATTGATGCCAGGATAGCTTATACTGAACAGAAGTGCTGCTGGAGAGCCCTTGCTGTTGGCTGGCAGACCACGTGGGGGAATTATAATTTACTTTGTTTTTTCTTATACTCTTACACAGTACGCTTTTGCTTGCAGTCGCTGCTGGTGGCAAGATGCTGCTAAAAATGGACATTTAGTCTTGCTTGGAATAGGCATTCTTAGGCTCCTGTGTGGGTACTTTGCAAATTTTTACAGCAAGATCACCCATCTATGAGTTTCTGAAGACTTACTAGAGCCTCCTTCATCTTCGGCGTTTCCAATTCATCTCTGAGATGGTTGCTTCGAGATACGAAATGGTGCAATTTCAAATCCTTCCAAGGAAAAAGCTATTAAGGAAATCTGTCTGGTGAACAAGGTATTTGGTAATAAATTTTGACTGCTTTTCAACTGTTCTCAGCCTTTAAAGCCCAAAATGCTTCAGAAACAACGGAAGTGTGTTTACAAACACAGATTATGCAATTAATAGCTGGTGACATTCAGGGAATAGGAGTGTGTCTAGTTTCCAAAGATAAATATTTATAATGTAAACATTTAATGGCTTAAGCATCTTATTTAACTGCCCTTCCCTTCCATTGTCTTGTCTAAACATTGTGCACAGAATTCTACTGGCACTAATTTCTGAAGTAATACATTTATATCAGTGTTGTGTAAGATGCTAGCTAGATACTTCCAGCAGAGGTAACACCCCCCTCCCCCCCACTGGTTAATAGGAAAATGTCATTCACTGGTGTGGGGGTAAAGAAAGAAGTGGGTAAACGCATTTATTTGGTGGTCCAGTGCAGGCTGTGAGAAGTGGGCACCATGTTTACTGCCCCCTTAGAGGTGGGTGAACTCTGCGTGCTTATCGACTACAAACAAATTCATCCTTTATAAAGATGGACGTGATCTTTCTGAAATTCACGTGCAGGTGATGACAGACTCTTCAGTGTTTGATTACTGAGACTGATATACCTGAAAGAGGCTTGATTTCCATAAGGGGGCAAGCATATGCTTTTATTATCTTCAGTCTAATTCAGCAATTAAGTATATACAGAAGATAGCCTTTAATGTCATACCGTGAAGGAGATGGACTGCAGTCTGAGGCTGTCTTGATAGTCTTCTAGTGTCCTGCTTGGCATTTCCCACTGCAATTTTACTCCTCCTTCTGTTACTAGCACACCTCTAGTGTGTCTAAGCAATGAGCTTGCCTTGTGCATGATGCTGAGTTGTCATCCTACTTCAGTTCACAAATCTTTTTCACTGAGGGACCCCAAAACTCTCCATAATGTCAGGGAATTTCCAGTAACTTGAGTTAGATAGCCAGAAAGGCTGATCCTAAAAACAATCAAGCCATCAAGCATGTTGATATCAAAAAAAACCCACTGAAGAATTGGTTACTTTTGATTCCCTAGGTCAGACCTAAGAAAGGACTAAGGTACACCTATTTATGCATTTTGCATAATGCTGTTCTTGGATTTAAAACCGAAAAGTGTCTAGGAAGTAACCAGGACAATGCAGAGACAGGCCTTGCTCTCGTTTTATGTTCTTCATCGCACAGCTGCACAGCTCATGACTGACCATCTGTGCCCTCTGCTCATCACGCCCACAGCCTGCGGTCTGGCTAATGGGACAACTCATACAGACGCTTCACTCACTGGCCAGCCAATTATAAAGTGGGTAAAGGTGCCACATCAGCCACAATTTAAAAGCAAAGCGGCTATTTTTAAAAAAACTCCAATCGATTTGGTTCTGGTATGGTGGATTTCTAACCCTGTTGTGTTCAGGCAACATTTTTACTCTTAACGTTTCAGAAATATATGTTTATGTTTATCTGTTAAAATGTATATCTACATAGCACACATACACATACATTTTAAATGTCAATCTGTGTAAAAAGAGCCAGTCTGAGAGACTGAGATGAAGACACCAACTTTTAGAGGTCTGTTGTCTTCATTTTCCAGCAAAGTTGTTCATTACAAAGCCAAAAGAAAATGAAACAGCGCCATTAAGTGTGGGAATGCATTTAAGAAAGGTCTTTGATCCAGAGGAAAATAGGCATTTAGGCTAAACAGTTCAAGGAAGGAATTGTGTAAGCATTAAAGATGAATTAAAATTAATAGTACAGGGAACAGTGACTGCATTTCTCTACCTGGACAGACAATGCTTCTAGCAGAAATCTAAGAAATGTGGCATGAAACAGAAGTGACAGAGCACTGAGGAAGGAGCGGAGAGGAAAAGAGTTAAGAGGCAAGACAGACAGGAAAGTGTTCTTTGGGATCTGTAATGGAGTTCACTTTGAAAAGAGTTCACACAGGCAGCAGTGTGATATGGCTGATATTGCTTTATTCTTTCTTTAAAAATTGCTGTAATTGGATGTTCCATTCCAAAAGACATCCCCTAATGTCTTAATTCAGTGACAACGAATAACAAAAAGGGGAAAGAAGCCACAGGACAATGTACAGTTTGCTAAAATAAAATCTTTGGCTCACCTTAGTAGAATATTTGGTTGCTGCTTGCAGGTTTCTGGTGCTGGCCCAGAGAAGTGATAGGAGGACGGACATAATGGGAACGTCACGGCATCAAGCACGATCACGTGATGGTGTCTTAACAAGAGACCCACTACCAGCAGCACCACTGCTACTGCTCACGGCTGCTCTCAGCTGCTCTCATTAGAGCAAAACAGACTTGTTTGCATCAGAGTTTTATACTGGGTTTATAATTAGGTTGTAATTTGTACCACAGGCAGAGCTTTTAAGGTGGTGGAGAGAATTGTATACCCACCCCTTAGAGCCTAGATACTATAAATAATGCATAGATGTAGTTAACTTTATGGATTGCCAACATTCACCCTGATGATATATTCAGGAATGTGCCTGAATATTTCCTGGGAAGGGCTTTTGTTATCAGCCCTCTTCTGTCCAGACAAGAACAGATAATTTTCTTAAGGTTTTACAAGAACTCAGTGGGGTGCCTTTCTCTTATGGTCTCCTTATACCATTGAAATAGAGATAATAATGGGAAATGAAAAAAACCCCAATGTTCCGGTTCAACATAAGGAAATGTTAAGTTCAGAAACAATACGGCTCTGTATTTACAGAACTGCTCTGAGAGCCTGATCCTGAATGCACATACATTGAATTTATTTTCTAACTGAAAGCAAATTTCAAAGGAATTCATGTACAGAAATGGACTATCCTAGTAGATTATTTAGCTTACTTCAGTCAATTCAGTTTAGTCTGAGTTGACTGAAATTGTAGAACTAGTTACAGACTAGTTATAGGTATTACAACAGCTATAATATATCGGTATTGTCAATAATATTAAGTAATTGATTTACTCAAAAGTTTTATCATCATAAGTGGAAAATTACCCAATGTGTAATTAATCCAAGGTTGACCTAGCAGCAGAGGCACTGGAAACAGAATCTGACATAAACATCATTAATGTGAGTTTTCTTCTTCAGTCCAGAGCTTGTCACTAATTATTATGGACATATTTTTGATCGTTTTATTCACGTATGTCATGCTACTATCATGCTACTACAACCAAAATGGGTCCTTCCTTTTTATTTTTTCTTTATTCAGAACAGAAATGACCTAACTAGAAAAGGAAAAATGTTAAACAGCAAGTGATGGGAAGTGCTAAGTCCAGCTGGTGGCTGGTTACTGGTGACGTTCCTTAGGGATCAATACTGGGGCCAATAGTTACTGCTTAACAACTTTATTAATGAATTGGATGACGTGTCAGAGTTCTCTCTCAGTAGGTTTGCAGAAGATATTTGCTATTCAAGAAGACTTCATCAGACTGGAGATAGGGGCTGACAGGAGCCTCATGAAGTTCAACAAAGGCAAAAGCAAAGTCCTGCCCCTGGGACAAAGTAACCCCACACACCACTACCAGCTGGGGGTGACCATCTGGAAAGCAGCTTTGGAGAAGAGCAACTGGGGGTCCTGGTGGACAACCAAGTTGACCATGGACCGGCAATGTGCCCTTGCAATAAAGAAGGCCAACATCCTCCTGAGCTGCATTAGCAAGAATTCAGCCAGCATGTCTAGGGAAAGTGATCCTTCTCTTCTAGTCAGCACTTGTGATACCCATCTGGAGAACCATGTCCTGGTTTTGGGCTCCCCAGTGCAAGAGAGACATGGACATACTGGAGTCAGTCCAGTGGAGATGGACTCACTGGATGGAGTCAGTGTAGATGAGCCCCCAAGATGGGTGAGGAGTAGGAGAACAAGATGTACAAGAAGAAGCTGAGGAAACAGAGTTTGTTCAGCCTGGAAAAAAAGAGAAAGCTTCAGGGGTGATCCTATTGCTGGCTACATCTCTCTGATTGGAGGATACAGAGAAGACCAGGAGACTTTTCAGAGAAGTGTGCAGTGGCAGGATGAGGCTGTGGATACTAGTTGCAACACGGGGAATTCCAACTCAATATAAGGAAATTATTTTTTACCATGAGGGTGGTCACAACCTTGGCACAGGTATCTGCAGAGGATGTGGAATCTCTGTCCTTGGAGATATTCTCTCCATTACTAACCCAAGTTCCAAGAAAAACCTAAAAGGAGGTCTTTTTGTTGAGACCCTAAAAAATTACTTCTTAAAACATTTTGAAAATAGCTGCTGTAGAAGAGAGGCCAGATAGTATAACTTGGTCCATCTCCAGTGTCTCAACAGAGCCCATATATTTTCCCAAATGTAACTTTTAAAAAATGTTTCTTTAACGAAGTTTGCATATTCAACTTGCCTTACCAAACATGCATCTGTGATCCACATGTATGCACTGATTTCAGTGCTGTTGCCAACACTAAATAGAGGGTGAAGCTCTGGTTGCATTAGCTCCTCTGCCAATACAAAACAGGACCTGACTTAATTCCTTTAGATGGTGGGATAAGAATTTTTATGGTATTTCCCCAAGACTAAGAACATGTAAATGGACAGTTACATTGGCAGTTGACAGGTGTTAATGTGGTATCACTAAAATTGTGCTACAGCTATATGCATAAATTCGACCAACACTGGGGCACTAGAATTCAACCTTCTCTACTTCTAATCATTAGACTAGTTGTTGAAACTGTTTTTTTCTTGAGCCAGCTAGCACTGTTCCAGACAATTTCTGTGTACAATTTGAAAGTCAACATGGGCCAGACACTGTAATTCAGACATCTTGTTTTGGAGGTTAAGAGTGTTTAAGAGTTGGGACACAAAAAGCACATGCATTTTATCTCAGATCCAGGAGAGAATCCCTGGTACTGTTTAGTTTGCTAGTAGGAATGTAGCGAACAAAGTCTTATTTTTATTCCTCAGCATCCTATCTGTACAATAACAGAAAATAAATCTTCTTTTCTCTCCCTCTTACCTATCAAATTGCTCTTGCCTTGGTCAGGGATCATGTCTTTCATTGGGAATAAACAGCACCTCACATAGCAATCTTCTCATCTTTCTGGAGTTCTAGACAACACAGAAATAGAAATAATTAGCAGAAATAGTAATTACAAGGGGCCATCTGTCCTTTTGCAACTGTTTTACATGCTACAGAATGTTAATACCAAAATACATTCATCAACTTTAATAGACATCTGGAGCATAATCATTCCGCAACCACTTGTATAAAAGTTGCTGCATGAAATAATTATCAGTGAAATATGGTAAGTAAAAAACTGTCTTTGAAAGCATTGAAACAGAAAAGAGATTCTTCAAGCTCCAAGAATTAACAAGGAGAGAAATACGCTACTGCCAGATTTTGCTGCCGTACAGTGTTTGGTGTCTCTTTTTCAGACAACTTAATTAGTCTGTATATATATATTAGTATATAAAACCTACTGGCATGAGCAAAGACTTCAAATGTTGGGAAACTTGATCTTGATTTGTCTGGTCTAGTTTCTTCCTCCTGTCTCCCCTTCTTTTTTATGTAGTTTGCAAATTTAAGAATGTGATTTACATTCAAAATGTCGTCCGGCTCGTTACTAAGCAGACCCAATGATGCTGACTCCATTCTTTCCTCTCAGTTCTGCTTATCATTGTGGGGTTTGCAAATAGCTCATGGGACACAGTAGTATCCAAGAGAACAAAAGATGTGTCAAAAAGATGAAGGGCACCAGAATTGCAATGAGATAGCAGACCTGTTTTTAGATCAACGGTGGTGTTAACAATTGAGCAAAATTTGCTTGCCTTCTGTCTGGAAGCAGAAAATGCAGCAGTGCTCAGACCTTATTTCTACATAATGGTATTGCCAGGAATGTTGATATAGGATTGGTCATTCTATGATGTGTATTTAAACATTGGCACAAAAGGGCAGATCAGAAGCTACTGAAGCCAATATGTCATGTCCCTATGTATTTCAGAGCTCTGGCTCAGGTTCCTAAAACTTTGAAAAACAAGTAAACTAATTTTCATCCCTTTACCGTGCAGAAGTTATTGTGTTATTTTCTCTGGCCTCCAGGCATTGAGTAATTTGCGCATGCAGTACAGTCCCATTTGTGATCAGTAGAGGAAGTAAAAAATACCATGTTATAAATAGGGTATCATGACAGTCCCTCCTCAGGTATCAGATGTCCTACTGGAGACCTGATTTGATCACCCCAGTGGCTGGGTCTTACTAAAACTTTTTGGAGTAAAGCAGAGACCTGTCAATCTTTTCCCATAAATTACTCCATCAGGAAACTGCTTCGTCACTTTGAGTCCCAAACTCTCTCTTCCTAGAGCACCAAAAGACAGTTAGTAATTTGGTCAAATAGGACAGACCAACACACACATCAATTTGTTCATTGATAACCTAAAATTCCCAATACCCTGGATTAATTACCAGTCCCATGTCCCCGTGTCCTTTTTTTTTTTTTTTAATCAAACATTGAATCAATATAGTCCCTGAATGGCAGCAACACAGACTTTGTGATTAATTCCAGGTTTTATTTCCTTTCCAGATCCAGTCTTGGACATTTACAGTTGCAAGTTACTTTAGCATTTAACCCCAATTAATTAAATCCCAACTATTTTGGAGAGTCTCTACTGAACTGCACACTCATCAGTGACTGAGAATGGGCTGTTGTTGGGATAAAATGAGCAGGAGGAGAACAGAACACAACAGGTCCTCTTGCTTACATAGCAAAGATCACCTCCTTCAGGGATTGTCTGATTAACGGCAAGGATGTCATACTTATTTGCCTTTCGCTGGCCAACGGCACTTGCCGTTTTAGGAAGTTTGCTGTCTGTCATTAAGCACCGAATGATGCAGCATCTCTTGTCAATATGAAAATTCGCAAAATAATTTGCATTTAGTATGGACAAAGCCCTCAGAGTGTGGAAGGGAAACTGGTAGCAGATGCATGAAGTTCTCAGATATTTGTTCTGTGCTGATATGTAAGCACATAACAGATGTTTTTGAAGTTTCTCCTCTTTTTGAAGTTACTAAGAGATGAAAGGGGGAGAGGACATTCTAGATTATTCACTGCCTCATTTTAAATGCCGATCATTAAATCCACTTAAATACCAATTAATTAAATCCATTAAAAGACCTCTGGAGTTCATCAAAATTGTTTAATTGCAGAATTTCTGCCTTTCCATGTTTTTCTGAAAGTTCCTAGTTACTTTGAAAATCTTCAGCAAGCTTGTGTGTTAGTGTAGGTGAATTCTGTCAAAAGAGTAGCAGAAGCCAATGTACTGAGTACACAAGGTTAAGCAAGCCCACTATCTTCAACAAAACCAGAAAGAACACTAGTGCAGAATGGCCCCCAACTGAGCCATAGTGATGTCTGTGACATCCTAGTTACCAGATCCATGCACATCTCAGAGGAGAATAAGCAAGCTATGAAAATAGCTTTAACTCCCAGAACAGCAAGGAGGTGACCGAAAGAAAGAGGTTTTGTTTTTATTTGTTATGAACCAATGATTAGGTAGAAGTCATTTATATGGAGAGAAAGAAAATAACAGCAACACGGACTATCTTCTGAGTGAAACTGCTGTAGATACTTGTATAATCTGCAGGAATATGGGATCTGGGAATCTGATAAGTAAGTAATTCTGCACAGAGTGATGAAAATTACTTATTCCAATTAACACTGAAGGAGTGTGGGCTCAATCCTGAGAGGGGTTTACTCAGAGTTACTGCTTTCAGGACTCATATACTCTTTTAACCACGCACTGCTCTTTACCAGTGGTGACAAGACCTTGGTGGCTCTTAAGAATGATCCAGGCTTGGATTTCTTCTGATATTCTTCTGCTTCTCTCCCTGACTTGAACTGCAAGCCAGAAGAGCAGGATGGGAAATTAACTTCAGATTCCAGAAGTTCAACTCAATATTGGTTTGAGAAGATGGACGTAAAGGAATGTGTGTGTT
This sequence comes from Fulmarus glacialis, assembly GCF_000690835.1. Taxonomy (NCBI): domain Eukaryota; kingdom Metazoa; phylum Chordata; class Aves; order Procellariiformes; family Procellariidae; genus Fulmarus; species Fulmarus glacialis. The sequence continues at coordinate 22,385 of NW_009225076.1, forward strand.
TCATTGTGTTCGGAAAGATGCAGCCATTTTTATTGACCTACATTTTCCATGTGCTTCCCCTCCTGAGTATTTATCTTCTCCCTTTCTTATGCTTTTTGTTAATATACACTGACTAAAGCAGAGGGAAAATATTTTCTTAAATGTCTTAACTAGATTCATTGCAAAAAGAAAGGTAAGAAGTATCTTGCCTTTGCTCCTTGTCACTTTTTCCTCTAGAATATAAAATCTGTAATAAAAACATTAGAAGGGTTTAAAGCAGATTCTGAAATAATGGGAATTTAAAAGGTTGTGTGCATATGCATAATCCTCTTTAAAATCAAGGTGAGAATTTGGCTGTACCCTGGCAAGCTTAGGGACATCTAGAAAGCCCCAAAATATCAATGAGATTTAAAAATGGGGAGGGGGGGAGAGCCAGCTGGATACATTAACAAAGAAATACAAAAAAGTTAATTAGATTGCTAATTAAATGCTATCCAGGATGAAATGATGAAGTTTTTATAGGAAATTTTCTAAAGATATTCTCCTTCAGAGCTCAGTGAGCCAACCTGGATTTGATTTTTACAGCAATATGAAGTGCCAGTCCCTTAAAAAAATCCTCCTGCCTTCAGCAGGTACCGTGCTTGCCCAGGGGCAGAATTTAACAGCATGGCAGTCATTACAGAGATTTCCAGCCCATTATCCTTTTTTTCCCAGAGGATCTCTTCAGTTACTACTGCATCAGGATCCTGCTGATGCAATTATGCACTGCTGAAATGCTGGGTGTACAGCATGCTTTTGCTATGAGGTCTCATAGACACATCAGTGGTACCACATGTGAGGTCTACAAGAGTTTATCTCTCAGGATAGCAAATGAGTTCTTGCACGGCTGGTACCAACCATTCAGCTTTGCCCTGCATCAGTGCACTCCATAAAATGGATACAACGCCATGCAGACATCATCGAGGAGGCTTGCTTGTAAAATAGTGAGGTATCTGAGGGAGAGTCCCTTTTAAGCCTGAATTACAGTTGTTGATAACACATTTCATTTTTGGTAAAATTCTGTTCAAGATATTTGGATCATCAATGAGACAGTAGCACCTTTTCAGCTGTGGATGGGGGAAGAATTTGCTCTTCAGAGCCCTACAAGACTTAGCAAGCCGTTTTAGGAGACTATTCTTATGAAAGGTTTTTGAAGTGTCAGTAATACCTCTACAATCCCAAAGATAACGGGGTAGGTTAGACAGACATTTGTGCATTACAAACATATCCCTGAAACAGTTTCAACTGCAATTCCTACCATGCACTTAGGATACGTGGATGAGAGCTGCTATTTTTGCTGATAAAATAGTAGCTGAATGAGGGACCTGAGAACTAAACAGCAGAAGCTATTCCTTTTTGGAGCTGAGGCTGTTTTTGTCTTGTCCTTTCTGGAGTAGGGCACGGAATGGATTCTGTGACACGGACTCTTCAGAGTGTTACCTGTACAAAGCTGTTTTCTATATGCTGCACTCTGCATTTTGGGTACTTTGACTTTATGGAAAACAGAAGTTAATAACCTCTGCCTGCAGAAACACACAAACAATGAAGACAGCTTCCCTTGAGCCGAAGTTCTATTTTATAAAAAACATTATATTTGAGGCATAGCTTTACTATTAAATTCAAATGACCACAACAACAGGAGTATTTGCAATTTGAGTCACAGGGAATCTTAATATATCCCATAGGTTCTGGATGTGAAGCTGTATAAAAAGTTTCAGATTCACCATTTTAATTTTTTTTTTTTCAAAAAAGCAGATTTCATGATATTGCATAAAGTTTTGCAAATTTCCAGTTTCTAAAAAACCAATAATAATATAATTAGAAATAATTCACTTTTTTTTTGTAACAGTTGCCAAAAAGTTTTGATTTGAAATTATCTTAATTTTCTGATTTCTTTGGATTTAGCATGGGAGGAATGTCTGAAATTGAAATAGTTGTAGAATCCAAAATATTTTTGTTTCTGGATTTTACTTTTCAATTCAACAAAAGCTATCTCAAGGGTTTTGTTTCAGATCAACCAAAATTTTTTCTTGAGCTTCTACTTACTAGAGGTATCAACAAACCACAAAAAAAAAATGAGTTTTCTACACTGATTTACCCCAGTGCAATTTCCGACACCTGCAGAACTGAAATACAATTGGTCTTCTTTTTTCCATTTAAAAACAGCATGTGACTCATTCTCAGCTCTGATTGCCAGGATATCATTACCACTGTCATTTTCTGTCACCACTATTTAGTCACAGTAAATTGTAGGCATCTGTACATTCTTATATGCTTTTAACAACACAAGCACCTTCAGACCGGATGGCGCTGAAGAACAGAGCAGAAGTCGCTTAAAGCGTCCTGGAATTGCCTCGTGTCTCATGTTGTCATTGAGTGCATGCTCACAGTATCTGATGGGAAAAGGATAGAAAAAGGAACAAAGACAGGAAATTTAGGGGCTGACAAAAAAATTGAACCGGATTTTCTTCTGTTATATTGATTCCTTTGTGCATGGGTTTGCTTCTAATGGTCCCTGCTCTCTTGCGAATTTTATACAAGGCATTTTCAAAAATCAGGCCTCTCACAGCAAAATCCAGGGAATACATACTTTTAGCTAAGGGCCTATTCTTGTCTTGATTTAAGAAAATTGATTAGATCAGTTAACGCATATTGTCATAAAATCTATGTGTCACCAAAAAGAATTGGATGAGTGTACTGTAGTTGTCTTTGCTTAGATACAATCAATAGATACTTATTAATCTCTTCCCATAAACTTCACCCGACCTAAAAGCCAGCCCATGTAACGATCCCAGGTGGACCTTGAAATGACAGTGAGACTCGAAGAATGGATTAAGCTTGTACTTCATCAATTCCCATCGCTCTGATTTTTGCCAGAGTGCTAGATTAACTTCACAGCACCTTCTTTATTGTTTGAATTCTTATCAGATGAATATGGTGCTGGAATTTTGATGAAAAAAGTATACTACAAATTTGGTCAAGAGCAGTAACTGGAGAGAGTGAAGCTAAACAGTCAATGAGGTACGAAATCAGAGAATCAGAGCTCTGGTTCTGCAATACGTGCTTGCCTGAGTAGAACTGATGCTCATCTGTGCCCGTGGGAGATCAGTCAGTAAAATCTTTTACAGCTTTTGTTGCCTCTCCGATCAGGCTGTAAGAGAGGAGTTGCACAGATTTCTATTAAATATGAGCAGAAGTTGCAAAAATAGGCTTGCAAAGGATATCAGCACTACTATTTTCTCATTAAATCCTTTCCAAGGTATCTGATCCTACCAATAGCCATGCACATGCACTATTTGAATCAGAATTTTTATCGTTGCTCTGGAGCTGCTTTTGGGCTGATTTGTGTCAGGAAAGGGGTTCATGTTGTTGCCATTTTGTAATAGCCTTGGGAATATTCACATGCTCCTTCAGGCCGTGGCCTTGCTCTATGCCACACAGCGGTGATGTTATCCTTCGCACAAGGTGCAATGGAGCTTTTCACTGATTTCACTTGATTGTTATCTGAAAAAAACTTGCATTCTTCCTAAACCACAGGCTTATGCTGGAAAGTGCTGCTGTTGTGTTTTTAAAGGTGGAAGGACAGAGACAAGACTGGTTTTGCAGTTGAAGGTCAAAAGAGTCTCCAAGAATTCCTAAGTATTCTTACATAAATACAGCACACCCAAATCAATCTAAGGTTTAAAGGAGACCTCACCACCCTTAAAAACACAACACAAAGACAAGCTAAAGAGAAGTGACCCATTTTTGGTTTTCATTGAAACCAGAAAAATTCCCCTCTCCCCCAAATTTGAACAAACATTTATTATTGAACCCCAGGAAAATTATTTGATGGCAAGTTCAAGTGGCCATACCAAGATTCATCTCCCTTCTGCACAAGGAGCAAGAGCAGCAGCTTCTTTCTTCATTCAGCTCACCCAAGGGGTATCTGAGGGCACTTCTCTGGAGTGATAGAGACTGGGTTGAACTGGGTTGAAGTGGATTGAACTGGGTTCAATCTCCCTTTCTCGGAAAGATGCTCAAACACACAGCTTGACTGTGCTGCAGAGCTGATGACGGGCAGCACCACTGGTCTCTGTGGCTGGTGGTGTTTCACACTGGAGGCCTAAGTGGACCCTGGACTCCACATAGACTCCAGATCCCCTCAACAACCCAAAGACTGTCCAGGCAATGCTGGTGCAAAGTGCTTCTAGTGAGAGGCAACAGTCCCTCAGGAACTGGTTGCTGTGGCACGGTCAGACAAGAAGCTAAGTCATTTGCACAAACATTTGGGGGGGGTTTGGTTCACAGGATTTGTCTTTGGCAGGTTAACACTGTGAGAAACAGCTGACATTGGCAGGCTTAACAGGGGCAGAAAGAAAAGCAGTGGGACAAAGTAAGGCCTGGAGGAGAGCAGAGACAGCACTTCTCCAAGGACAGGTCTGGAGTCAGGCTTGGCACGGCATTCTGCTGGTTGTTGTCCTTCAGAGAAGAACAAAGTATTTCTGGCTAGTGTCAATTTGCAATGGCAGAAAACTAGCAAAGGCTTCTGGATCTCTATTTTTTACATTTGTGACTGAATATTAGTTTAAAGAAGGGTGACTGTGATAAATCCTACCAAGCAGATCATTGTTCCTGGCATGCTAGCAAATCCAACGTATGTATTTGAATGGCTACAGGCCTTATATCCCATGCTTTGTGGGCTTTGCCCTTTCCTTGAAGCCCATATCCAGTGGGATAAAGAGAGCTCACAGTTAGACATTCCTGAGGTCAAGTGGCTATAACAAACATGCTTGTGCCGTTAGCTGAGCAGTTAGAAAAGGCAGTGTATCTAACCTCTCCTCTTTGCTTTGGCTCTTCCGTAAAGTACAAGTCAAGCTCCTTTTACCACCTGATCGTTTCAAAGAACATTTTGTAATACAGATACCATACAGCTGAATGCAGCTACTTCTATCTAGGACAGCCTGATCTTGAAGGGATTTAATGTTCAGATGGAGGGAACATGACCTTCCATTTTTAAGCTTCCATTTCAACACTATTTATAATTAACGGCATGCATAAGGCTTCATGTACTTTGAAAGGCTGAGGTTACGCTTGTGTTGCAGAGCCTGGGGAGACAAGCTTGTTGTCCTGATATACTTAGACCATCATCCTGCTTTGCAAGGTAGAACTGTAAAAGAGTTTTAGCTAGTCTTTACCCCTTGTAATGCTTTGGTGTGTGCAATGTGATGATCAATTGACTGACTTGGATGACTGATGCTACTTTGAATTTTCAAAGTAGACCATCAGATCCAGTGTGTTTGTGATTCTCATTTGCTTTGATCCTTACACCCGGAGATGGTGAGCAAATGCCCGAGTAGGGTGCCACCAAATAAAAATTCCCAACAGGTTTCTACTGCTAGACTCTTTTGTACCTAACTTTTGGAAATTATAAATAGGCAAGGAAAGCTGCAAGCCAATGAAGCATCAGTCCCAATACTGGCTGATTCAGACATATTCACTTTGACGGTCTCCTCTGGATTCATAGATAAATTTCACTGCATCTTTAAATGAGACCTTTCCCCTGAGGATCAGCTTTAATTTCTGGAAAACAAAACAGTGGCATTGCAGTTTTCTATGCTAGGAGTGTTTCAAGTATTTTACTGCTCATCTGTCTTTGCCTCCTGGGCCAGGGGGGAGGAGATAACTCCAACAATAGTTGCAATTGAATGACTCAATTACAGTAGCAGCAATTTTCCAACCTGATTACTTATGTCAGGTGATAATCTGTGAGCTCTCACGCATGGTGTCACTTGGAAGCAGTCCTTTTTGCAAGACTAGTCCATCACATAGCAGGAATTCAGTATTTTTTAAAACCACGAAGTCATTCTTTAAATATGAGCTGAATGTGTATGCATTATACATGTTTGGCCTCAAAAGATGGCTCCAGTGAGATTAAGAACAGAGTCCCCATTGAAATCAGGAGACAACAAATTTTGTCTCGATCAGTTGTTAGAGCAGATGGAAGAACTCTAAGGTAAGCAAGACTTGTAAAAAATACTGATTTTGTTGATTTGTCACAAAATCTGGTGAAATTTCATAAAAAACAGAGAAAAACACAGAGCAAATGTTGAAAGGCTAGTTTTGGCATTTTCAGAATGACTTTAAAGTATTTTTAAAATGTACTTCAGATGCATTTTCCAAAAGTTGAAACAATGTTTCAACTGTTATGAAGAAAATCTTTCTGTTCACTTCAACTTAATGTTTGGGGTGGATTTTATCTAGTTAAATAGTTGTTATATAAGATATAGTGAGATCTAGTGGATAGAGCATTGGCTGAAGAAGCTAAAGTATTCGACACTCTGCTCTGGTGTTAACTTGTGAGAGCCTACAAAATGCTTTAATATGCAGGATCTGATTTTGGGGAAGCCCAATCTGGGAGCTGTACTGCCTGAATTTGGGGGTACACGCAGGCAAAGAGATTCCTTGCTGTGCGGAGCATAGCTCCTGCAGGAGACTGTGGCTAAGGGATCCTCTGCAAGCAGTCACCTCCCCAGAGCCCACACAATTTGCCGGAGGCATTCAATAGATCCTCCTCTCCGTTCCTCAGCAGAGGAAAATACTCTTTTAGCTTCATTTTGGGGAGGAGCCATTTCAAGGCTTTTCAGCACTGCAGGCAGGAATGAGATCAACTCCCTTAGGATGATATCCAAAGGATGACAAAACTCACTTTTGCTGTGACAGCAGACCTGGTTCAGGCAGAGAGGAAAGGCTTACTGCAAGTTTGAGTACAGAGCTGAGGGGCATCAGTGAGATGCCAGCAAGCTCAGGGTGGGTTTTGGGTGCTGTGAAGGTTTAGTGGCGTCTGAGACAGTTTAGGTGAGGAGGAGAGCCTTCCCTTGCTGCCTGCGGTAGCCACTACTGCTGCTTTTGGCAGCTGCCGGAGGAGGCAGCAATGCGTCGTTTGGACTGCAGGTTAGAGCAGAAAATTCTTCCACTCTGATGCTCCCTGCTGCTAAGCATTGGTCTATTGATCTTGGGCTCCTCTGAGTCCTTCATACTGTCCTAGTGCCTTTTACGTGGCTTAGAAGGGGGCACGAAGCTCACTTCCAGGAGGTCACAGGTGAGAGGTGCTATGGGTGGGCAGAACCTGCTCCCAGCTGGAAATAGCCAGGGAACTTAACAGCTTCAAAACTTAAAAGCCAAAGTTCCCTGTGTCTGTTGCATGTCCCAGCACAACCATTCTTAAACCTGACTTATCCATGGGGGAAGAAGGCTGTTAGTGTGGGTGAAGAAATGTCATAAGGCTGGTATTTATGACTCCACCACCCTTTCATGGGTCTGGGGACATTTCCTCAGCCACACTGTCACCGCTGGCTGTGATGCCTGTTCTGGCACCGGGGTTTTCTTTAATGACATTGGCACTCCTGGCTGTTTTGTTGTATATATTCCTGTTCTCAGTTGCTGACGACATGCTTGGTTATTTGTGTACTGAATTCACTGTGTGCAGTATAATCTATATGCTACGCAAACAATATAAGACCTTTTTAGAGTGGCCAACTGTGGTTGTCTTTTTGAAAAATGCAAGACAGAGGATAATAGAATTGGCCAAGTGTAGGATTCAGTGCAATTTAATATCCGGCATAACAGAAGTTCATTCAATGTAAAGAGAAGTTGGAGAGGGAATGAGAGCAGGTGCCAGCGGGTAACTCCAGCACTTCCCTCTCATTAAACCATGTTGCTGTGCAGCGATGCCAAGAAACTGCACATCAAGGGGATGGCAGAACTTAGCAGACATATTTCTGGGGATGTGAAAAAAAACCATAAAAAATTGTACTGAAATCAGCATCACCTGAAATCAGCATCACCAGAAAATGGAAAAAACCCCCATGTGATTCCCTGAGGAATCAGAAGAGGCTGGAGAACAGCTGGATCTCTCTTGCAGCAAAGAAAGAATTTCAGTTTATGAAATTGAATTCCTCCTGGAATGAAACTGTCATCAGGATTCAGCTATGTCGTTTCTTTGGAAAGCTGGTATTTAACCCACTGACTGTCACAGGAAACCCCTTTACCAGGAAGGTTTGCCAATTCCAGTTCTTTGCCTATGTTAGTACCTGGTATTAGCATTGCTAATGCAACAGGTTCCTATATCCCTGTTGTCTGGAACTGGCTCCTGTGAGGACTATGGATAGGAGTTTCCTCCTGCCCCAGTCTTTGAGTGCTGGACAAGCTCGGAGCACGTTTAATGATCCAACTCCTCAGAGATTTGGGCACGGGGAGAAAGTTACCTCAGGACTTCTCCACAGTGTTAGGCAAAAATTAGTTTTATTTACCCCTGAATGTCCTGTGGGCTGCTCCTACCATGGGAGGAGGTTGGAAGAAGGGGTGCAGAAAGGCTTTATAACTGCCACCAGGGAACTGGGAGGAACAGGGATTGGGAGTGATGCTCTGGTGAAGGAACAGCTGAAGCTCGCTGCAGCCTGGTGCTTTTCATGGCTCTGGAGCAGGCAAGGCGAGCAGCAGAGCTGTGATGGATCCACAGGTTTGTGGAAGGCAGGTGCCTGGCTGCCCAGCCAAGTGGATCTGTCTTGTACCAGGACATGAGGCTCCAGGAGAAATTTTCCCCCACAAGCTCAAGTGTTGACTGAATCTCCTGGCTGGGTCAGGTAACATGACATGCAGAAAATATTAACACCATTTTGGCTTAGATGCCCCAATTCTGTTATGTGCCAGGTGCTGCCTAAAAGACAGCATAGCATGGTTCCCTGCCCTGCAAGTATCTATAATCCAGTATGAGAGAAGAAACAATAAATTTTCTCAAAAAAAAATAGCATTTTGGTGATCAAAATGAGGCTGTTGTACTGACAGAGCTTAACCGTTCCCTTATTTTTTGCAGGTGTCAGGACAGAAGAGATCTTGGAAGGTATGAAAGCAAGCAATGAAGCTGGCTTCCAGGTGTTTATGGGGACACCCAGCAGGACACGCCAAGCTGAAGGTGTCTGAAAACTTAACATGCTGCTGATGTCAAGAGCAGCCCTGATATACTTGTGCTACATCGAATGAAAGTGTCCTGGCAGGTCTGGGATAAACCGTCCATGCCTGATGTTTGATGTGTTAGACAGCAGGAACCGAAAGAGAATCTCAAAAAGGAGGATGTTGACACAGTGACAGGAACATTTCTCAAGCTGTGGGTCTCCATCTCCAAGGCTGGCATTAAAATGGGACACAAGGCATTAAGAAAGATCATTCACATAAATCCTGGCAGTGCTCAGGAAACAGGGCAGCAACTCCGCTCCTCCGAGCCAGGGAGTGAGAAATGGCTGCAACTAACGGCTGAGAGCGCGTACCGAGGAGCTAGAAACAAACTTCAGACTTGAACTTGGAGGGGATTTAGCCCTGGAGATAAGAAGGGGGAGAGATAAACCTGCTGCCAATGGGTCTGACAAACACTGGTCTCACAGTACAGTTCAGAGTGAATAAGCGGGAATCAAAAATGGAGTTGTTTGGAAGGTGGGCAGGAATCAAGACACAGGATAACAAGGACCCGACTGAGTTTTCTGCTCTGTGAACAGCCAGGAGAGAGACTGTATGCAGAAATAATCTGAGATATTTTACTAGTTCTGACTATCGAGACCTGGAGATAGGTTAGTTTAACTGCAAAGTCATTCGACAGTGATGAATTTGCAAGTTGCCTTGGGAAACAGTTTCAATAACTTTCCCTGGTAATACAAATACATTTTCTTAACTGTTATGGTGTATTATTGTTTTTTGTGTTACATTAATGCTCTGGAGCTCTAGGCATGGAATAAGGTTTATCTGCAGTTGTGCCACATGGATATAGGAGTCTGTATGTCTGGAGACTGTAAAATAGGAGACAAGAGTCAGGAGGTAGAAAACTATGTCAGGGAGCTATGCTGGGTACTACAGAATAACCAAAAAGCATGCCAGGAGAGCCATAAAAAATAACTATGGTGAAGAGAAGCACCATGAAAAAAAAATTCAAGGAAAAAAAAAAATCAATAAATGCCACAGAAAAAGGGGAAAAAATAAAATAAGAATGGTTAGAAGATGGAAAAAAAGACCAGGAAAAAATCAAAGAAACAATAGCTGGTTTTAACCTGAGTTCTGCACAGCACAGAGGGTTGGCAACACCTGTGTGTTGCACCATTGGCAGCTATGCAAAAGGAACAGCAAGGGCAGCTCATCTGTTCCTCTCTTACTCCTCTAATGAAGAGAGACATGCTGCCTGCTGGAGACCAACAGAAGAGCTTTGATTTTTCATGGGTCAGTTTATTTTGCTGCTCATTTCAGTTTTGCTTCTGAAACCTTTCCAGGAGAACTTTTTTCTTGCTCCTTCCAAAGCTTTCTCTACTTTGCATTTTCCAATGTATTTCTGAAATTATAATTTTTTTTTTAAATTAAACCCTTTTGGTTTTATTTTTAGCCTTTATATCCTCCCTTATTTCTTAGTAACAGCTAGAAAATAATACATTAAGAATTGTGATATAGAAGGAGAGGGGAAAAGCGTCCTTGTTCTGAATCTGCTGACTTAATTCTATACAAGCTCTAGCTAAGGGGAAAGATATTTCTGAGCTCCCTTAGAAAATGTAATTATAGATTTAATTCTCTGGTACATGTTTTGCATGGTGCTGCGGGACTTGGCCAGCTTCATTCTGAGGCCACTTTCTATCATCTTTGAAAGGCTGTGGTGATTGGGGGTTCCCTGCGGGCTGGAAAAAAAAAGGTAATTGTTTCTCCCATCTGCAAAAAATCAAGGGGGAACTGACTGGTCAGTCTTGCCTCTTGCCTGGGAAATTGCTGGAGGAAGTCTCTAAGGAAGCCATTTCCATGCTCATGAAGGACATGAAGGTGACTGGAAACAGCTAGATTGGGTTTGCCAAGGTTAAATCTTGCTTTACCAACCTGATTGCTTTCTGGGAGAAGATGGGCTCTGAGGACGAGGGACGAGAAGTGGATGTTTTCTGCCTTGACTTTAGAAAGTCCTTTCACACAGTCTCCCACGGTGTCCTTGTAGCCAGACTGAGGGCGGATGGGCTGAATAGTTGAACAGAAAAGTTGCAAATAAACTGGCTGGACTTAGCAAGTTTGTGGATTACAGCAAATTACAACAAATTGGGGGAGTAACTGATAACCCGGAGGACAGGCTTGCTGTTCAAAGACTGACTGGCTAGAAAGAAGCTTTGCAAGAAACGACCTGCGGGTCCTGGGGGGCAACAAATTGAATAAAAATCAGCCGTGTGCTGTTGTAGTGATGGTGTTGAACTGGATCTGGAGCACTCAACTTATAAGGAGAGGCGGAGGGAGTTGGGTTTATTCAACCAGGAAACAGAACATTAAGGGAGGATTCACTTGCAGTCTTCCATGTCCTAATGAGTGGCTGACAGGAGAAACAGGCTCTTCCCAGACACACATAGTGAAAAGGGACAGCGGGAACAAGTTACAACAAGAGATATTTCAATTACACATTAGAAAAAAAAGTTCTTCATAATGAGAGTGGTTAAGCACTGGAACAGCTGGACAAGATTGGAGATTTTCAAAAAGCTGAATAACCTTGAACAACCTGATCTTACTCTGAAGATAGCTCTTTGAGGAGATTGGACTAGACCTCCAGATATCCCTTCCAATGCAGTAATTTTTCCTATGATTCTATTGTGTGAAGGACAAGACTTTTATGGCATGTTGACTGTAAAATAAAACTCTGCCAACATTGCCTAACACTAGAAAGAGGTGGGAAAATGAACTGTTCTCAGTTAGTGTTTGTTTGTCATATCCATGTGGTCAATGCACTTATGGAGAACAAATCATAGAAATGTCGGCTGGAAAAGACCTCTGGAGGGACTTAATCCAACATCCAACCTTAAGCAGAGCTGTTGCTGACAGCAAATCATGCAAACAATAGCATTGTTCAGCTGAATTTTGAAAACCTCTGAGACTGGAGATTCAACAGCCTCTCTTGGCAAGCTATTTCAGGACTGCACCACCCTTCTAGTGAAGATGGTTTTCCTAATATCCAACCTCAACCTCCCAAGCTCCACTTTATTGGTATTGCTGAATGTTTTACCACCGGCCATTATTACTAAGCTGAATTTGGCTCCATCACCTTTAAAACCCTCCTTCAAGTAGTCTGCAATTAGATTCTTCTTTGGATTCCTTTTTCCAGGTTAAACAAACTCAACTCCCCCATCCTCTTCTTGAAGATTGTATGCTTTAAGTCCTTGAACGAGGGTACCCAAAAAAAATCACAACATTGCAGGTGTGACTTCCCTATAAGCAAGCAGGAGAAGGTTACAACTTCTAATATGCCGACCATGCTCCTTCTGTTGCAGCCAAGTATGTAGTTTGAAAGTCTCATGTACAGAATTTTGTGTTGTTTCATTTCTGAATATCGTGAGATTTCTGTTGGCCTCAGACTCAAGTTTATCAAGTTCCTTGTGACTTAAAGTTTTACCATCATTTAGCATATTTCCATCTACCCCATCTTCATCTGCATATTTGCTGAAGATGCATTCTGTCTGATAATCCAGGCCATTGATAAAGATGTGGAATAATATCATTCCAGAATCAACCCCTATTGTACTCCACTTGTTACTGGTTGCCAGCTGGATACTGAACTATTCATTACTGCCCTTTGAGCCTGGTAATCCAACTAATATTCAGCCCATTTAAGCCCATTCATCCAGCCTGTATTTTTCTCAATCACAGAAAATGCTTTGCAATCAGATGGCAAAAGCTTTACTCAAGGTATTTTACAACTACTGCTCTTCCCTAGAGCACTTACTCAGGGTGATGAGATTCAGCTAGAAGCAGGAGTCAGATAGGGCTTAGACAACGAAGAAGGAATTGCTGGTATCAGCCGCCATGAAAAAATGATGGATGTTTTCAAAGGGCAGTTAAGGTCTCACTACACAATCACATACAATGTATTCCCAGCCAGTGTGATGCAAGCTGCCTTGACCTGGGAAGCTGGCTATGTACATGACCCTCCTCACTAGCCTTGGTCTGAGCTGCATGGTTTCCAAACCAAGTCTGGGACTCATGGGACCAGGGTGTGGGCAGAGAAACTGCATCCCTGTCCATGCTTGACTGCAGAGATGCCACTCATTTTGAAAATCCCTGTCAGTCCCGAGAATGGGCTGTGGGATCTCATCTGGGACTTAGCATACCTACCGTTAGCTCTTCAAAAATTAGCTTGAACTGGTTGTTTTGACCATATTTGATTAGAGAGAGAAACAGCTCCTTCCGAGGGGTCAATTCATCACAAATCATTTTTGGCATTCCTTTATGTGGTCTATGTGGTGCGCAGAGAGCTCTGAACGTTTTACTCATGTTTCTGGGAGTCATGGTGTTGTTGGCCTTTTTCTCTACATAAAGAAAACTCGCACGAAACAGTGTATTCCAAGGTACAGCCACGGGCAGGACCTGCCTGTGCCATGCACGCTTTGCTGCACTGACTGCTGCTTTTGCCTTGATCAGGTACAAGTGCTTTCACCCTGAAAGCAGTATTCAATGTCCTTGCGAGAAAAAAAAGACAGTTGTAACGATTGCCTCATTTATGTGGCGTAAGCACAGGAGAAAAGTGCTGTGGAGTTTTCCAAACTGCTTTTCAGCACCATCAATAAATGAGAGGAGATGCTCTTTGCTTTTCCTCCTGCTGTTGAAGGCAATAATTGCCTGGGATGAGGAGGGGGAATGTAACAGAACTACTACTGCATAGCATAGCCCCGTCTTCATTTGCAGTCACCACTTATAATTGGATTCAAAGAAGAGGTTTCCTGTTAAATCAGATGTATCTGTGTTACTTCTTTGCTTTTCATGAGGAGTCTGGATACTCAGCTGGTGAAAATTATTGATCTAGTTTGCCTCAAGAGCTGGCCCGGTGTTTTTACAAGCACGTCTCAAATCCTTTGTAGTGTATTTTGACTAGCTCCCTTCTGAATGCGGGACCACAGCTGAAGGTGTCCATCTCACAGACATGCTCATTCACCTAGTTATGAAGAAGACGACTCTGTTTCCTTTAGGTAAAGGGTAAGTAATGTGTCCTGAGCTACTGGACGTACAAAATTGAAACCTGCTGAAGTTGGATGATGCTCATTTGAAAGCAAGATTCCCTCAAACCTATGTAATATCCCAAAAGGATGCATCGCTAATCCTACTCCTGCACTTGTATATAGAAAGTACAGCAAGGTCACTGCTTCTCAGCCCTCTTAATTAAAAAGCAGACCTCATGATAGGCAATTGTCCCTCAGGCCCAAGGATTTGCTTATCTCTTGCAAGCTCAGTAGCCAATACAGCCTTTATCCAGAAGGAGGATGAGAAGAATTGAAAAGCAAGACTCCCTACCTCTGATAAGCCTTGTAATATGCCTCACAGAAATAAAAAAGACATCTGCAAGATGATTTTTAACATAGTACAGGAAGCACAACAGCATGTGGCATCTTAACAGCACTGAAGCATAAGATCATAAGTTGCCTGAGCTACAAGCGAGCCCAGGGCCTCCCGTCACATTTTCAATTTGTTAATGCTTGCAGAAATAATAAGTGAGCAGCAGGTAAAGTTGTCTGAGCCCAGGAACTAATAAACTTATCTAAACAAGTGGAGGATATAGCAGGTCTCTGTATTTTACTGCCAGCTGCACCATGCTTCAGCTATATGAACCATAATACATTCCACTGGGATCAATGAAATTGTGTTAGCGCATCAGTAACATACTTGAGGATCCAACACTCATAAATAGTTCCCATGGTACTACAACTCCTTGCTTGGCCTGCAAAAGATACATCTCAGTACTGCAGAAGAAATCTGATCACAATAAAGAAGTCTGAGAAAAGCGAGTGAAAACTTTCTACAACCCCTGATTCTAATGTAGCTGCCACCCTTCAGTCAATACTGACTCTCTTTGGGATCCTAATGATATTGTCTTTTCATTTGTCTTTGTGTACAAAGAATGTTAATAGAGAGGTCCCTATCTGTATTTGTTTCTGTAGGAATGGATATTCAGATCCACTATGTACATGCATATCAAAATTATGAGGGTAGGCTGTTATCTCTCTCTGCATATGGTGAAGAGAACAGTTTAATGGGGTTCTACAGCAGGGAAGGAGCAAAGAAAATGTGGTAAAATGATACAGGGATTGGGCCAATTAATCCACAGCTCTCACTAATGTGATTTGCATGGGCAAGGAAAATATGGTTTGCCCTGTAATATTTTCTTGAGGCTCTTAAGATCATTTATATGCTCCTTTTCTACGTAAAACAAAGAGAACAACTGCATGTTTTCAAGGAGAAAGCTTAACAGATAAGTCTCCTCTGCAACTTCTTCCTGTGAACCAAATGTAAAATGGCTGCCAGATGCTTTAGTTATAGCTGTTAGAGATTTACGACTTCAGCCTACAGGCAATAAATAGAAAAACCAGCTACATTTAAAGACAATTTTATCAGTATAAACACAGAAAAAAGACTTAAATGCAAGGAATAAACCTCAAGGGGAAAAACCACTGGGAACTCAAGTAGGAAACTATGAGAACAAGTGGCCTCTTTCAACTCCTTTCAACTGTAACAATCACAATTTTAATCTTACAATTCAAAGTCAGAGATGTAGTTTAAGGTGATGTAGCTCACATGCTTTGTGGGAGAGCTTGCACGTCCCACTTGGCAAACGGCCTGGACAACAGCCCCTGTTAGCATACGAGTGTGAGAGCACACAGGGAGTGTGGGTAAAGCACACAAAACCGTCTGGAGGGCATGCGCCCAAAATTCATCTTGTTGAGTAAGAAGATGATCGTCAGCCATATTAAAGAGTAACTGGTGAATTACAAAGGGATTTCTGAAATGAAGGAAGAATCATCCTAAAAAGAAGTAAAGAAGCAGCATGAAAATTTGGGATGGGGACGAGATATCTTGGAGTGAGAAGAGTAGCAGCCTGAACCTGGTTTGGGGCTGCCAGAAGTCGACCTGTGGCATCACCACCCTGCCCAGGCTGGGCTGAGCATCCTCCCCTGGGACACCACAGGGACCCGGCACCCAGCCAGCGAGGCACAGCACGTTTAGAAATCTGTAGGTGTTTGTTAACATTTGTAAGTGTCTGGTATTGTAATCATCGGTCATACCGCTGATTCTGACCCTGAACGTACAGTTCACCATTTGCCAGTTAATTATGTGTTGATAAAAAATAACTAAACTGCTTTGATCCTGATTTAGCTTAAACTACCGAAGATGTTTTTCCCCTGCAATAGCCTCTCACACCATCTGTGACTGCTATCATCTTCGAATACCTTCATACAAGCCCAAGTCATGTGTCTCCCATCAAGTTTTAGGTCCTGTGTTCCGGGAGATAAATAACACATAGACTCCACGTTTCCGGAGCTAAATTGGCCTCCTGTGGAGAAAAATATTTGCCTATAGCATGTGCTTACAGACTGATTTTGTTTTCCACAAACTTTTCCTTCTGCAGTCTATGCTCCCCTCTCTCAAAACTGAGCTATTACAAACTGTCCTGAAGCCACGAGGACTGCCAGCAGGATGATCTCCCAGGGAAAAAATACAAAAGCCACCAAACCTCTTGTCCCCAGTGTCCCACAGAAGACTTTGCTTTCATATTCTTCCTCCTCCTGAGACATGTTACTTTAACTTATAATTAGGTGTAGCACTGTGAAATGTTCTCACACCTTCTGCATTGAACTTTAACCCTTCAAGGTCCTTTTCCATGGGGCATAGTTGTTCTTAGGGAGTGGGGTTCCTTGTTTTTTCAGAAATTACTTTCAATGACCTTGGCAAGCTGGAACATAGCAGTGTTAAAACCAATGCACTGCTGCAATAAATACTGTATTGTAATTTTAGCAAAGCAGTAGCATTGATTTACTCACATAATTGAATGCCACGAATAAACCTGCCTTGGATGAGTATGGCCAACAAAACTCTTATTTGCTTTCCTCTTCTTATTATGATTATGTCTCTGTATATGTAAAGTACACACAATTACTAGTTTCCCGGATCACTGTCACTCAGAAATGTTTAGGACAAGCTGTCTTCTCTCCAAACATTAACAGGTATGATCCTTTCCTGATTAGCCTTCTGGTATGTTCCTAATTAAAATTGGGAAAATTAACAAAGCCAGGTTGAGAATTATGATTGATTATACTTTTCCCGAGCCAATGCATTTGGGAGAAATTACCTGATATTTTTGTGTTCTTCTCAGAAATTCTAGTTTTCTAGTCTTTGTCTGTAACTGTGTCAGTCCCATAGCACTCCTATTCCCCCTATTGTCAACATTACTCTGCTAAATATGGCAATTCCGGGTGGTAGCTGCCATGTATAAAGTTTAAGGTAAGAAAGTAAAGCACTTCGACCCTAAACCTTCAGAAGTGTTCTCACTGTGCTTAACAATTTTGGATGCTTGGGCTGTTTTCCCCTATAAAACATGTGCTGTATAAAGATATCTGAGCTAACTGGAAATTGGCTTGGAGATTGCATGAAGTGTAACTATCTGAAAGCCTGGTGTATCCCTGGCTGCTCTGTTACAGTGGTCTACTTAAAGCCAGCTTCGGTTATCTGTGTCCTATAATCAGTAGAGACACCCTTAGAGTCAGCAAAGGCTGAGAAACTGGTAAGAAGAGCAAAAGTATCTTATTTTCTTGTCATTTTCAACTTGGGTAAGAGAATTAGGTTAGGGAAGTCTATTTTACTACTTTTATATATATATATCTCAAGGCAAAATGACCAGGTACTGACTACAAGCTTAGTAATATTCTTGTTTACCTTCTGCGTTGCTTACTGTTGAGAAATCTTAGTTTTTCAGCCAGCTCCTTAAAACATACACACTTTCACCCGTTTTCCTATCTCCTCTGCTAGCTGAGATCTGCAGCATGGAGGGGTGCTTTAGTGCAGAGGTGCTTTTGTTCAGGGTGACGTAGCCGGAGTGCATGGGTCTCTCACTCTGTTAGAGATGCACAGTAACGGATGACGGCCTCTGCTGGTCTAATAGCACCATTAAAATTAATAGCACATGCAACTTGCTGAACCGAACAAGAATATGCAGAAGCAGACTTCAGGTCTCTAAGTCAAAAATGCTTTAACCCTTTCTTTTTCCTTGGGATTGAGTGGAGATTTCCCCATCTGCCTGCAAGCCTATAGAGCAAGAATCTCGTTTGGAACTCTCTGCTTAATCAGATGCTTGTCTCAATGATTTTAAACATTGTTGAATACATAAAATATCTGAACATAAGTAGAAATGATCCTGAAGAAGGAAGTTCCTGTTAGAACGAAAGCAAGCTCTTGCTGCAGTGAAAACCACCATTTTTTTCCCCTGAAAATAGAAATATTTTCTGTTTCAGAATCTGGAACACATCTTTCAATCATAAACGTACCTTCCTTTACAACACAGTCATATTCCAGTCCTAAGAAAACCTCTAACTTCCTTTCAAAACTTGAAAATAGTACAGGTCATTCATTCCAGTTCCACTCTCTTTTACATCATGAAGCAGGCAAGGATGGGAGATTTCTTTTCACTTCCAAAGCTGCTGTGACTGCAGTTCAACCCACCAATCAGGCTTACAGAGTATTTCTACATCACAGCTCTCCACCAACATAATTGATTTGGGCTGTTTGGCGCAGGTTACCAAAAGGTTTCATGCAGGCTCTATTCATAAGAGTAACTGGGTTTTTGCAAAGCAGTGGTTGAAATGGGGCAACACGGGCTCAATTTTTTATTCCGAGATCAGCTGTGGACCATCAGTTGGTGAGCAGTCAGACATAAGGATAGGGTGATCTTTTTTTCCTCCTTTTCCACCTCTCAACATCTTTTTTTTTTTTAATTCACATCTTGAAGCTAGTGATGAGCATGTCCGTTTTCCCCTGATGCACATGGTAAAAAGAAAATAAATCCTCCGTGTAGCTATAGCTATGAATTCCAGTCTCAGCTCTCAGTCATCTTTTCAAAGTGACTTCAAAGGACTTCGAATGAGGCTCAGATGACATATTAAAGGTTACAGAAAGAGTTTGTTGAAGAATCAGAAGCAGGGCAAATCTTGCTAGTGCATGAGGTAACCTGTGAATCAACATATCTATTTTATGACACTGCTGTCTTCCTTTCTCAACCAGTGCCCACCACTGTGGAAAATGAACTGGCTGGCTTCAAGCACAAGTAACCTTTTGCAATTACTATTTCTGTTTTTCTGTGCCACGGGGTTACCGCCACCATCAGGTCTAGCATATCTACTTGCAGTCAAGAAAGCATGAGATGGGATGGTTTAATCATGGCTAATTTTCAATCCTCATTTTTTCGTGGTGTCCTCAGAGTGTGTCTGCCGTAGGTCAATGTGCAGCCGGTGAATTACTTTTTTTTATATCTTTGGTAAAATTCCTACTGGCCCTTCTATGCACAGGCAGCCTGCATTTTGCCTGTGCATCCTGCTGGAGTCAGTATGTGCTCGCACGATGCACCTCCTGCCTCCCTTCTCCACTCCCATACATACTGCCTTCTAAAGTGCAAGCCCATGACAGGGTCAAACAAAGGTGGGGACAGCTGGGAGGCATTGAAATGGCACAGATGTTAATTTGCTTTATGAAGTTCTAGACAGCATAATCGGAAACAGGCAAAGTGGATTAGGCAAAATTAAGACTGGTTGAGTTGAATGTGAACATTTTATTAAGAAACACAGCTTGGTGAAGAACCATGCCAAGTTTCCACTGTAACCTCAAAGCCTCGTGTTCCCAGATGTTTCTGACAGTCTAAAGGAAGCCCATAGGAAACTCAAAGTGCAATGCCTGGTAGTGGGTCTGATCTGCACCAATGCCTTTTCATTGGGAAGCGCTGTTACTCTGATGGTCTTCTTCAGCCCTTCTCTGATCCATAAGATCATGCAACCAACTCTGAAAAAGTCATATTGAAATATACACAGGACTTTGACAAACAGTCAAATCCGGTGTGTCCACCAAGGCAGGGAAGCTCCTTAAATACATACTGATATCTTCCAGCAGTGCATTAACAGAGGCATGAAGACGGCAGTACAAATGGGAGTATTTTCAGGCTGAGATGTAGGGGTTTTGTTAGGTCTTAGCAACATGACACAGCCCTTCTTAATTTTTTCCATGCTGCCAACAAGAGCTGAAGCCCATTCCCGAGCTCTGGATAGTCTCCAGTCTCTGCTCTCAGCAGATGTAGTGAGGAAGGGCCACAAGCTCAGCGAGCGAATCTGTTGTTTATCTCGAACCGGGAAAAAATCCAGGGCAATGCAGAGCTGAAATACCTCATTCTAGGTGTTGTGGGAGTGGGTCAAAAAGACCATTAGAAACAAACAGGTAGAGGTCAGGAATGGCTGCAGCTGCTTTTATATATTCATGTATCTACTGCTCTGAATCCTCACAGATGTTGAGGTTTGAGTGGCTTAGGAAATTTCTTTGGTTAAGAAATTAAGTTTCAGTGAAAGTGAGTGTTGTATCCATTCAGTATAAAGGGAAGTATCTACAATACTCTTAAAACGATCTATTTTGGTATTTTAGGGCTAAAATAGGGTAAAAATATTTTACTTCTCCCATCTACTTCAAATGTTTTAAAATTGTATTTTAAAATCTTATGTAGCATAAAACCAGATAATACATACACTATAAAGAATCTAAACAAACTGTCTACATGGATGTTATGCAGAAAAATTTAGTTTGGGTTTTTTTCTCCTAACCAGAACAACAACAGCAACAAAAGGTCAGCAACTCAACTTCCTTGTGGAAGTTGATTTGCTTTGTTCCTTACTCAATTCTATTTGTGAGCTTTCCCAGGTATTAAGCCACCTGTAAGGGAAAATATTTGTCTAAAATATTTATGAATGCTGTTCTCTGTTTCCATTTCCCTCTCCATGTTAACATTTGTGGGCATTGCAAGCTGATTCTGAATAACTTTACTTCCTTTTTAATTGACTTGTTACTGTTAAAGGTTAGAGCCGCTCCCTCTGTGGAGTATACTGATTACCTCCCCTCCAAATTGTTGGGAGTTTTATGCAAAAACTACCTGTAATATTAAACTGTGAGGTATGAAGTAAATTCAGATGATTTCTGGAAGAATTAAAGTTGCAAAGCACTTACTGGCTCTGGAAAAAGAAATTTAACCAATCTGCAGGTACACTGATGTTCATGAAAGTGATGGTGCTGTGTATACTCCCAAGATGTGAATATGCTGATTACGACACAGGCAGTCCTGCACTTTACGGTAAATTTTACTGGATGAAATGAAGCTTTTGAAAGAAAAAAAAAAATCAGATCAGGTGGAATCCAAACTTTTTGGATTGTTAAACACCAATATAGATTTCACATTGGGTGTTAGTAGGGCCAAGTGGTGAATCAGTGTCACTTCCACTGTTGGACACTGATTTTGCAAGACAGGTACAATTTACGAATACGCAGAGACAGACAATAGTATAATGGAGAAAACTACAGCATGAACACATTGAGCCCTGCTAATTTTTAATGTGTATCTAACATTATTCTCATCCATCCATGGGTCTAATTTGGTCTTAATAGAAA
The DNA here is from genome assembly GCF_000690835.1 of Fulmarus glacialis. Classification (NCBI taxonomy): domain Eukaryota; kingdom Metazoa; phylum Chordata; class Aves; order Procellariiformes; family Procellariidae; genus Fulmarus; species Fulmarus glacialis. The sequence goes on from NW_009225076.1 coordinate 43,892, forward strand.
CAGCCATAACTCCTGTTGAATTTGATGTTTAAGAGAAATGATAAGAGGTGATAAAAGCCAGACTGCAAGGTTATGAAAACTACTGATGCACTATTACACTCCAATTAAAAGACGCTAAAAGTGGCATTTGCAATCATTCAAAAATGAATAGAAACAGGGCTGAAATACATGTTTTCATAAGATAATTTTTTTCCTCAGCTATGACAAAGGAGTTCATGTTTGAAGAAACACTCATTTGAGGATACTAAAAATTAGATTGTATGTTTTCTTTTCTTTTTTTTTTTTTTTTTTTTTTTTTTTTTGGAAAAAAAAGGGGGGGGGGAAACACCCTTTTTTTTGTGGAACGAAAAAGGGGAGGGAAGAAGCCCCCTTTAATCAGTGAGTTGAAAAACTGGACTGCTGCACAAAATGTAAGACATTTGATTTAGTCTATTTTGTCATCCAATATAGCAATTCACAAGCCACAGAGTCCCCATAAAGATGTTTAAAATGCAAATTGTGCTGACATTATTTAATCTAATACTTTGGATACCTGAGGGCTTTTCTGTATCCCAGTGCTTCCCACTCTTTGATTATGCACTGTGCTCAGGCAGGACAGAAAAAATCCTCCCACCGACACCAACAAAAAGTCAAATATAATATCTGCCTTGTATTTCTCCATGCAGTCCTTCTCAGCCCCCGTTTCTCAGGTATTTCTGGGTATCTACCTCCATAGTCTCCAAGCTGTGGACTGGGGCCTTCAAGTACTCTTCATTGGGTCCTAATAGTCATAAATTACCATAGCCACAGCTCCACATGTGGCGTAGGCAGAAGAGATAATTTGTCAAATTTTCCATTCTGACAAGCATAAATCAAAGGACATCAAAGTGTTCATATTTAATTACAATTTACTAATCAGTTCGGTATGTATTGTTTCTACTTAATTTTGCTGTTATGTAGCTCTCAACTCCATGCCCCAACCCCTGAATAACACCTCCCATTCCCTCTGCTGTCATGCTACAGCTGCAAAAAACCCTCAATTTGCTGCCATCCCATTGCTGACCCTAGAGCTGAGCTATGGGATCTACCACTCCTTCAGTATGCAGGTAGAAGTCAGTTCAACTACATCAGCAGCGGTTGCAGCTGAGTGAGGTGATTTTGTACTAAAGCAGATGATAAACTTTCCCTTCCCTCATGCCAAGAGCAAAGCAGGGACTCATGCCAACACACAGGTGGGAAAGGATGGTGGAGATCAGTGAATGTTCCAGCTTCGCAGGACAAGTGTGACTATTCCCAGAGGCAGATCTGGGGCACTCGCTGTCCTTCACTCCCACTGCAGTCAGACCAGTGCTGAATCCTTCCCGGGGTTGCCTGTCTCAGATGACTGCAGCTTTACTGAGCAAAGTTTTATTTGTGGTTTCCAGTCTTCATCATTTAAGGCTTAGTTCTCCAAACTGTTACAATTGCAAAGGTATGTTCATATGTGTAAGATCACTGAGGCCAAACAGGCCACAGCCATAAATAACATCTGACATGAGAAAGGCATAAGCCTTTCTAAGGTAAGAGGCGTTGCACCTGGTGGTTGGATTCTGCAACCACATGAAAACTGAATAGTATCTCACTCTACCAGCAATCTCACTGAAATAAATGCTGTTTCTAATAAAGAAAGCCCTACTTCTTAAGCTTGAGCCAGACCGGGAGTATATTCTCTGCAGTACAAAAAGAAGTTAAAGGAAAATATTCCAGCTGAAGAACCGGGTGTTCTTAACTTCTCAGGGCTCAGCGTCCGGGTCTGCTTTGCCAGTCCTGGAGTCCAGGATAAGTCTTTCTTTTACTTACTTTGAAAATTAATAGGGCTGAAGTAAGTAATTATGGAAAAAAAATCAAAGCTCTCTAGTCATTTGCAATTGGCTTGAGGAGCCATCAGTACCAAACACAAGCTCATATCTGCAGTGCTAAAGACTTCATCTAGCCAAGATCTTCAAGATGGAAATATTCCATCGGAAAAAGAAAAACAGAAAAACAGAATGAAAATTTAAAATCTAAGCCCATCTTTGGAGACTGTTGCCTCACAGAGGCTCGAAATGAGGACAGTTGGAAGGTGAAAAAGTTCAGCTCAAGGGTTGGCCAGGTCAACAGCAGCTGGAAAAATGATGCTGGTAAACTGGCAGCTGAAAGAGAAAAGCTGTTTTCTAAAGGAAGCTGAATATTTTCTAGGAATACAGAGAGATTCTTTGATTATTGCAGTTTCATTGTAGTGAGAAATAGTCAGTCAGCCCTACTGTGTAGCTGAACTGAATTTGTACAAATATTACTTTGTTTCACAAATTTCGGAGTAGTTAGACCTTGGTATGGGAAAGCTCACCCACTGTCAACAGTGATAACTTCAAGACATATCTAATTCTGCAATAACATCTCGTGGCTGGATTTTGGCCATAATTGTTTATTTTCCAGAAAGTGAGAGAGACACGGAGCACTACATCATGTTCAGAATTTCACTGTGTTTCTTGTAACTGCTGGCTATCCACAATCATAATGCTGACGTGCCTGCCATAGGACTTAATCTAGGATTCAAGGAATGCACGCATTGTATCAAGTACATTTTATGCTCTATTAACAGCATATTTGCAGAGAGGGGATTGTGTTATACCTAAGCACCTAATGTCACCTGAGCACTTCAACTGGCTGACAGGAAAGCTTGGGAATAGAAATATCAGAAAGAAACAAACAACTAGATTGGGCAGGAGGATGACCTCTGGTTTGAATGGAAATTATGGACGACACACTGGAAAGGTGTTTACCAGAGACATTGCACAAAGAAAAATAAGATATGAATGGGATGACATGGAGAACACCAAAGAAATAGGAAGGCTCACATCGTCAAAGCTGGCAAGGAATGAAAGGAAATACCTACAATTGTTAGTCCATGAAAAAAAGGAGTGCTGCTGCACATCCAGCCTCAGGTGAAGTCAGGATGTTTGAAGTGTAGTTTGAGATCATCTGATCCTCATGATGCATTGCAGAAATAAAAAAAATAACCAAACCCAAAAAGCATTCTTAGTTGTAAATGACTATAGTAGGAAACTGTGCAACTTCCTCCAAGAGAGCCTTCCAAGGTCGGAGCGGTACAGTTACATGTGCTGACTGAGGAGAGCAAGGATTGTCATGTGGTCAAAACTGAGATATGGTGCTTATAATCATTGCCTAATTTTAATGTAGGTTTCCTGAGGTGGCCACAGTGCAGCTGCACTGAGCATAGGTGTCTAGTACCGTCTGAGATGTCTGGGGTTATCCTGCCTGGCCTGAGGTCACATAGGTCTCCTGTAGGTTCTATGTCACATCTGCCAGCTCCATCTCGGTATCTTTGGACATCCTAGTGCATCTCAAAAGGCATTAGGCACCTTTGTGTGTATGGCTGAATTGAGCCCTGATATGCCACTTCACTCTCTTCTGAAACAGGTCTAGGATTTGAAAGGCTTTCTTTTCTAGAATTTAACCAATGAGATATTTAGCGTGCTTGATGGCCTCTGTGGGCAGGGTTCAGTCTGAAGTTCAAACAACACAATACAAGGGTCTGCATGCAAATGTCTACGTGGAAACCAAATATCTAAGTCAGCAGAGCGTAGAGGGTAATTCAGCAGACCAGTCACTAGGTGCCTCCTTTTGGGAGACCTGAGTCACTTTCTGCATTCCATTGACTGTATTGATTAGATATCCATTGACTATAATGGGAGCTGAATGCCTTTAAACACTGATTTCAATTTAGCTGTCTTAATTAGTTACAGTGATTGCACCTTAGGGAGTGTGATCTGGTAGCGCAAACAGAAGTGCCATCTGAGACAGCCTAAAGTACCCAAGACATCTACATGGATGGGGCTGGCAGATAAGACATGGGATGAAAGGGAGAGCAGATGTGGAGTGTCCAGGGGCATCTCGGATCACACTGGATGTCTGTGTAAGGGCTGTTTGACCTCAGCTGTGGAAGACTTAGTTCTGATCTCCTCTGGGTCTTCTGTACGTGGTACAAAAGATGCTTAACAATACAGGTTTGCCTCAGTTGCCTAAGCTTAGGCATGGGACACGACTGAAGACACCACTGAGTATCCCAGACACCTGCCCAGGGCTGGCAGGTAGGGCATGGGACTTACACGAAACCAGCACTCTCTGAAGCAGCAGCTGGAGGTCAGATGGGGTCCCCCACAGCATCCAAAATGAGGAGTCACTTTAGCTGCATGCATTTAGGAAACTGAATTGTGCCCAATGTCTCTCTACCTCAGAGGATGCTATGAACTAACTCCCACTTATTATTAAAGGTCATGAGAATTCTTGTCATAGAAACAAGAGTTTTTATAGCTCTGTTATCAGAATAGTTACTTTATTTTTTAAGTTAAAAGTTAATTAAAGGATATGTGTCATTTGCTCTTCCAAGTCTCATCAAGTCGTATTGTTGGTGATCCAAGGTTGGAGAGATGTATTTCTATCTTGTATCTTTGTTTTTAGCTGAGTTGTTTCCCCTAGAGAAATTTTCTGCTTTTCTATTTCTTATTAGCAAAATTGTGTTTTTCTATTCAGCATCGCTACAGAGAAAGCCTTTTTTTTCTGAATGGCAAAATGCAGCATTTTTAATAGGTGAACAGATGTTGGTGGGAGCGTTTCAGGTATAACTTGAAAATGTTGCACTTGGAAATGAAGTCTGATAGGTCTAAAAGGAAAACCTAGGATTTTTAATAAATTAGGAAAAAACCACCTAGCTGCACAAGGAGCATTGCAAGATGCTGCGAGGACAAATACTGCTGCAAAGCTGGAAGGCAGCCAGGAGAACACAGCAAGCCAGGAAGACAGAAGAGAAACTAAATGAGGGAGAGAAAAAAATACGACACAAGACAAGACAGCTGATAGAAACACAGAAAAACGGGCAAAGTACAAACACAGACTGGAGGAAAGATGTAGAAACTGTAGAAGACATATACAAGGATGGTGAGAAAAAGAACCAACCCCAAACCTGGTGTGCTGTAGCACCAGCTGGTTGAATGGGATGCTTAAGGAGAGGGTGGATTCACAAAATGTTACTTTTGATAGTAAAACTGGCTTCAGAAATACATGCCTTCTCCTTCTGTTCCCACACAGTGGTTCCTGACATATCACACATATCCCCACCTCCTCAGCTACACTGCTTGGAGAATTTCATTCTGTTTTCCTTCTCATTTTAAAAGGTTATATTTAACTTACATGCAACCCGTATTTCTGCCACCCTGGTTACAGAGCAGCCTCATGAAGAGTGGCAATGTGGCAACCTTGTGCTGCAGAGCAGGAGAGGAAGCAAATCACTGCCTATGCAGAAGGCCAGGGACTGTGCTCACTGCCATGGCTTTGCCATCATAGCCAACAGATCCAAAAATACATCCTGACCCAGTGACTCTTTGGTTGCCCCATTCTGTTTCTCTTTCTCCAAAGCTGTTCCACCTGGGGAAAAGCTTGTGATCCCACTCTAATTCCTGGTTAATTCCTGCTCCCCACAGCAGCCCTCATTGCATTGCATGCTAAGTCAGCAGACACAGTGGTTCCAGAAAACTAAAGGCATGGAATCTCATTTAATTTTTTTTTTTTATTTGTCCCTACCAGGTAAGTTGGTAGTAAGAATGACACAGGGAAAAAAAGGATACATCTTGACCAGCTGCTGTTTGAAGGGACGTGATTTCAGCAACTGTGTGTTCTTCTCAGACATGGCCAAAGAGACGTTAAAAAAGGTGAATACGAAATAGTGAAGAATATTTCAGGAATATGAAACTTATAAAATGAACAACACATTGCGTACCGTGCTGGCTTTGATGGTACTGTAAGTGTTGAAATCTCAATGCTGTAGCCACAGTCTGGCGGGCCCAGGCCCTAGTGGGAGTACGAGTACTTTATAAAGGCTGTCCTCCAGAAGCTAACGTCCAACGCTACCAATGTCAACAGTAAAATGATAAGATGATAAATACTCCCTTTGTAATTGCAGCCATTACCCTATACCTCATATATACCCTATACCCTGCAGCTCAGAAACCATTGGTAGATGACATACACCTATTCCCATGAATTTAGGGAAGCACAATTCAGAACAGGACTAGTTCAAGTGCTGCCTACCAACAAAAGCTTGGCAATCACCATGTTTTAGGAAAGCTATTGATTGTGGAGTCTCAAGCAGAACACCCAGAAAATGAAAGCAGAAGCATAGGGGATTACACTTCAAGGAGGAGTTGAGACAGGGTGAATGATAGAGTAAATAAGCTGTTATCAGTTTTGATTGTGTTTTGATATTGCCTGTCTTCCTGAAACAGGATGAATGTTCATAGTTCTCTTGAAATGTGAGGATGCTAATGATGTCAGAGTTCAAGGAGAGTCTGGATGACGCGCTTAGTCGTATGGTTTAGTTTTAGGTATTCCTATGAGGAGCAGGGAGTTGGACTTGATGATCCTTATGGGTCCCTTCCAACTTGAGATATTCTATGATTCTATGTAATGTTACTAATGATGCCAATAATAAGAATGTACTGATAGGCTGTCTCCCCTGAGACAGTAAAAATTATGGTGTCTTTGAGCCTTCCTAGTGTCAAGGCTTGTACAGGGTTTGGCCTTTGCAAAATGCCCTATCAAAGAGCAATCTAGGCTAATCAATGAAACATGAGGAGAAGGGTTAATATTGCACTGAGAAACAGTGTATGTGTTATACAGAAACGGGTGGCATGTAGAAGTATTTGTCAGGTCATTTTGACCCAGATGAGTGTGATTCCTCACAAAGCGAATATGCTGAAAGTATTACTTGCTTCTTATTGCCTACACTTAATCGTATAATTAGAGTTAGTGCCTGAGACCAGCACTGCACCAGCCCTGGGAGTTGCTACTGCAGAAGCAGATGAAGCTTCTTCAGAGTGCTGTGCAGCACAGGCCACAAAGTTTCCAGTAGCAGAAGCTCAGTCAGAAAACAAGAGAAACATAACAGGAAGGGGAACAAAGACATAAATGTTTGGATGCACTTGGGAAAATAGCAGAGATTAAAACAAGTGCTGAGGCTGGATGCCATGTGATGGAAAATCAAGGAAGGGTTATTTATGGTGCCAACAGGCCCTATGGTTGCATACTTGTAGCAGTGGACAATATTATGGTTCTCCTTTATTGTCTTCCTATGAGTACAAACACCTACTTCATCCATAAGAGGAATAAAAAATCGGTCCAGGAGAGTTGAAAGCTAGAGCTAAGGTAAGCATTCACAGAAGGGCACAACTGCTACTACTTCAAGGATCTGCTCTTTTTTGGTTGTTTTGGTTTTTTTTGTTTTTTTTTTTTTACTTTAAGCAACTGCTGTGAATTTGAGGATGAAGGAGCATTTTTGATGTTTCTGGAATTTTTTCTTGAAGCAGTGCTTTGAAATATTTGACATGACTCTAACAGCAGTCATAACAGAATCTGGATCCTTGGGCAAGTCATCCATGAAGACATCTGTGGTCTTGCACACGATTACATTGTCCTGTGTTAGTTACTGAAAGCAAGTGCATTATTGCTTATCCTCCACGTGTTGGAGTAAGGCTTTATCCACCATGTTAATTACTGATGGGAAATGCACACACCTGTGAAACTCCTGCATGTTTTTTTCTTTGGGACATACCATATGCCTGCCAAAAAAAGCCTCTCAGCTACACCCACATGGATTATGTACAGGCCCGAGGACTGAGTCCTGTGGCCTGTGGGATAATCCCATGAAAAAATAACCCACATGGATTGTGTACAGGCACGAGGACTGAGTCCCGTGGCCTGTGGGATAATCCCATGAAAAAATTACTCAGAGAACCTTGACAAGCATTGGGAACGCATGGTTCTCCTGCGTCTAGTGGTTAAGCAGATGAGCTTCTGTATTAACTTATTGCCCTGGATACAGCAAGTCCAAGGTAGAGTTAACCATGTTTAGAGCAAACCATTTCTGAACCTAGTACATGATCCTAACACTGGAATACTTAGAAATTTAACTAGGAAACTACTGGGATGGTAGTTGAGTCCAAAACTCTTCTGAGTTTCCATCAAGAGCTTAGTTTTGTTTGTTTTTCTTATGAAATGGAAAATCAGGTCTTACATTTTTCATCATCTGTCCTTCATTAAGTCTGCGTGCCTGAGCAATGTCACTTTTTAAAGTAGCTGTTGTGACATATGCAAATTTGTTACATGGTGCCAACTTTGCATAAGAACCTGGATGAGAAAAGGGTCTATTCAGGAACGAGTCATGGGCATCAAAGTAAAGTAAGGTTTAATCTGGCAGCAAATTGGAAAGTTCATGCATTTTGCTCACTAAAATGCCTTAATGCATTGAATGGGATCCCTTATGGAGAATACTGTTACTGTATATTAATTATAAGTGCCTTATGGGAGCCATAAGTGCAGCTTTGTTCAGCATTACCTTGGTGTCTGACACCTTGCTAACACCACCAATCTGTTATAAAGAGGCAGTGTATAGTTTACTGTTGAGCTTTTAAACACTTTCTGCTTTAAGTGGGGTGGTGATGAGTGGTTGTAGGGTAAAGTAAACTGCTGTAGTAAATAAAAATCTTTGCCCCTCCCTGTCGTGGTTTAACCTGGCAGGCAGCCAAATATCACGCAGCCACTCGCTCACTCCCCCCGCCAGTGGGGCGGGGAGAGAATCGGAAAGGTGAGAGTGAGAAAAACTCGTGGGTTGAGATAAAGACAGTTTAATAGAACAGAAAAGGGAAAATAATAATAATAATGATAGAATATACAAAATGAGTGATGCACAATGCAATTGCTCACCACCCGCGCTGACCGATAACCAAGTAGCGATCGGTACTTCCTGGATCACGCCTATCATTCATATACTGAGCATGACGTCACATGGTATGGAATACTCCATTGGCCAGCTGAGCTGGCTGTCCTGATTACGTTCCCTCCCATCTTGTGTACCTAGCTCAGTCAGTAGGCATGGGAGCTGTCCTTGGACTAGGAGGGCACTTAGCAACAACTGAAAACATCAGTGTGTTATCAACATTCTCCTCATACTAAATCCAAAACACAGCACTAGGAAGAAATTTAACCCTATCCCAGCCAAAACCAGGACACTCCCAAACCATGCTGACCTCAAAATTTGTTGAATTCACTGACTTTTAGAAATCCCTGAGTCAGACCTTCTCCCATTGTGAATCACTGTAGTTTTACATAAAGGAATGGAGTTCCAGCAGCTTACAGACCTTTAACAGACTCCAGGTTTGTTGACTTTAACAACCACTGAACTTGAATAGAATTATCAGATGTCAGAAATAGTTTTTTTTTTTTTTGTATAATTCATCTGAACTGTTTTTAGCCTTTACAGTGGGCTGAGGTGAATCCCAGTTCTTACTCCTCTCCGTTGACTACAAAGATAACTGAGGGACTAGATTAAAAGGAGGCATCTACAATATGAAACATATAAAGTTAAATGAATCCCATCTATTGTATCTGAGTATTTTATTTCTATTTAAACATTCATAATTTGGGAGGCTTGGGAGTTTATTGATCATTCATAATTTGGGAGGCTCAACAAATAAAAACTCCACTTAAATTTGCTCCTCACTTAAACAGTTTGAAAGACAGTATGAAGGGTGTAGAGGAAAGCCTTTACTGCATTTAAAATAAATACGTAAATATTGCACAGTGGTTTTCTTGTTCTTTATAGAGATCTGCCCCTGTAATGACACATAAATATTTGCAGTTATTTTTATGTTTTAGTCTTTTAGCTAACAGAAAGACTCATTAGAGTGTTATTTAGCAATAAGGGCTTCAGCAGTGTATCCTTGAGCAGTGGAAAGCACTGCAAAGCTGAATATTCACTGAGATTCACCCCTTTTTATTGAGTTCTGAATGCATTTTATTTGGATGGATGTTGTCTAATTTTATATGGAGTCCCTTCTAAAGCTCATAAAACTCTATGGATTAAAAGAACCATAATGAACCATGTACTATTCAAAAAACTTATATTTTTCACTTGATCTCTGATATGTGCAATCATAAGTGCTACAGTTCTGATGATAAAATTCCAGTCAATTGATAAAAATAACAGGACTATTCATACATTTTCATGGTGATTTTCCTAAGGATTACATTTGATCTCGACAGATGCTAGTGCAAAACACCCACTCACATTTCATGAATTCTAAATAAGAAGAAATTTCAATAGTGAACATATCAAACAGTACTTGGGATCAACTACTAGGGTACAAGAGCTATAGGACTACAAGTTCATTCATGTTTTATGCTGGAATTACAGTTTGGAAAGTTTTATTGTCTTTCTAGTTTTATTCTACTTTATTCTGTGACCTTCATAAAGTCCATTAGCTGCCTTTACTCTCTTTGTACAGCACTGTTTTACAGTAGTACGTAGTTTGTTTCCTTATTTCTGGCAACATTTTCAACTATGAATGAAGAAATTATAGAACAAAAAGCCAGAAATATATATTTATATATGTAGATATTCAAGAAACCCTAACTTAAACAGATTTTTGCAATGAGAAGCACTAACAAACATGGAAATAATAAATTAAAAGAGGTCTAGGGAGCCTTAAATCTCTTCTCGTGTGTGTATGTGTTATGATGAAGAGTGGAATACAGTTCTACTACATCTCACTTAGGCCCTTGAAATCCATTTCACCCGCAGACAGAAATTGTGTCTACCACCTTTTCTCAACTGTCTTTCTCTGTAGCTAAGTCTTTAAATGCTTTCTTACTTAATCTCAAATTTTTGTGGATAAAGTTTTAAAATATATTTATTTCTGAGCTTAAGAATGTCTGTTTTGAGGAGACAATTGGCCATTTCATTCCTAAACCTCTGCTGCAATGCAAGGCTGATAGATGGGAACCTTAGTGCTTCTCATGTCCCCTGACTAAGTTTGGAAAACGGGAGCAATTAACAAACTCTATTAGGGCCATCAATATTGTCTTTCTTTTGCATATGGTTTAAGTTATTAAAGCACTTCCCCAGAAAGAAATGAACTTGTGAGTTGGCAAGTCTGGGACCCAATAAAACTGATCTCTGATCAGGATTCTTCTTAAGTTATTTATTACCTTCCTGTCCAAAAAACACAGTCAGCTTTAGCACTCCCCTGCATAAGTCCTTGTACAAATATTTAAAAAGAAAATATAGTCCTAGAAAGATTAAGATATTTGGCAGTAACAAGACCCAATAGTGATACTGAAGAAGAAAAAGGGTGGGCAAAGTGATTAGAGAATTAAGTAATGCTAGAACAAGCACATTTTACAGAATAAGTACTTTATAGTAGCTGGTTCTTATGTGACCTTCCCTTGAACCTTGGAAAAGCCACTACATTTTCTACCTCTCTATCTGTAGAATGGAGATCATTCTTATCTTGCTTGCAGGGACACTGAATTCCAGGACATTTGTATTTTGGATAATGTTGAGTGAATGAATGAACGAATGCAACTGCTAGCCTGGGACTTTTCAGAGAAAATGATGTTTTTTTCAGAAATTATCAAATTTACTGTTGGGGACTAAAAAACCACTTTTCACTGGCCTTTAACAAGGCTTAATATAAACATGCCAGCATATTCATGTTAGTATGCATTTGGATTAATAATTAACTTGTCAAACAACAGTGACTGCCCAGAAGGATGGTTTTGGAGCCAGGTCCTGATACTGTCAGTGATCTCATTCTAGAATGTACCGAACCTAAGTTATAAAGAGTATTTATGAAATTAAAAAGTTGTTCTATAGCAAGTAAATTGCTATATAATAGTAAATAAATAAAATAATTATTTTTAATAACATTGTTGTCTTATGTGTAGTTTTTGCAGCTATCTTAAAATAATTATACTTTACTTGAACTTCCTGAATTTAATACTAATTTCAGCATATTTCTTTATACATATAGGATGACAGTATCATATATTTCTCATTGTTTAAGTTATATAGATAAATTTAAATTTTAAAAGTTATTTTCCTAGAAATTTTGCTCTGTCAAACAACCAATGGAATCTAAACTGTGATTCAACTTGCCTGAAGCAGATGCCTACATTTAATCAAAATTGAGCTTTGACCTGTGCTCACATGCCCACAGGAGGAAGACTGAGGAAGACAGTTATGAAACTGTAATGATGGGAATGTAGTTTACTTATTTTCTCTCGTTTTCCTGCCTGTGACATCTCTAAGAATCTGCTAGTTTTTACAAATACATCTTACTTTGCAAATCAGTCTGCTGTAGCCTTGTGACAGCACAGGCTTTTTCACTGATGCAGTACCAGTGTGCAAAGTGAGAAAGTAAAATAGAGGCAAACTGAATTCATTGTAATTATTGGGTAACAGTGATCTGGAAGTCCTTGGTTAAAAAGCTTGCACAACACTTTGCTACAATTATAGTGTACTCATAACCTTCTTATAAACAAAGTACTCCCATGTAAGAGGCTTTTTCTCTGTTTTTACTCTAAGTAGTAATAGCAAACCAGTGTTTTTCAGACTGTAAGATACATTTCATGCATATTTTTTCAGCTTCTCTATTTTTTTTTTTCCAAGGGAAATGCCACAAGCAGATCTAGCTACCTCCAAAAGCTGCTGCCCCTGTGAGCCTTGCCAGCTAACATTAGTCATGGTCAACAGCACTTGAGAGGTTTGCAGAACACAATTACATTTGGAAGAAATAAATTTGCATTTCTAAGAATTGTTTATATGGGATTGAAATAGAACAGCAGAGAAAAGTGTTTGTAAATAGAACAGGTTCTAGTGAAAAGAGCCCTGGAAAAAGAGGAAGCTGTGATAACTTATTTCCTGCCTGTCAAACTATCTTGAGTTGAAATAGTTCACATTTTCAAGGAGTGGACCATGTCAAATGAAGGCAGTGGCAAAAGTCAGATGGTGTGGCTTCACAGGAGCTGAGGTTTGCATGGCGTCAAACCCTCACCCGTGGTGGATTTTGCAAAGTGCTGCCACTGACATGTGACCCTGGTTTCTCCAGGATTGCTGGAGCCTAGGTAGAAAAAGACGGAAATACAGAAAAAAGAGAGAAAGATGGGCTGTGTTCAAATCATCTTGTATTCTGAATTAGCTGAGATATCACACCTTCCCCTCCAGTGACTGTGCGAGGAGCAGGATCCAGCCCGTCGAGCACCCTGGTTCACCTGTCATTCTTGAGAGTAGATGCCTTAGTCCGTCTGGGATGCCATTACGGACAACCTGGATACACACTGCTTACTTCATGAGTGGACATGGATAAAATTCCTCAGGTGTGAACATTCCTAGATATTAAGGACCACAGACTACTTTTGTCCTCTAATACTGACTTTTTCTAGGCCATGGATTAAAATTGAGACAATTCAAACATCTCAAATTAATGAGCTCATTGAAATGTTGGTTTGTACACCCTGAGTGAGAAATGTGAAAAAAAACCAAACCAGACAGGTTGAAGGTTTTTTTTGGCTTTCTATGTGTGTTGTTGCACACATGGTGCAGGTATTTTAACTTCGCAGTCTCCATTGAAAAATACTAAATCCAGTGAGATATCTGTATGTCATATATAATACCAGTAAATGGAGTATATGTGGCTGAAATCCTTCCTTCAATGATTTAAAATACTTAAAGTTAATTAAATATAGCTTGCACAATGATTGCTAATAATCCAGTGATCATATTTCATTGATCATATTTCATATTTCATGAATATGCTGTCCATATTTTCTCTATTTCCACAATAGAGAAAGAAGAACAGCTCAAAAAATGGGTTTATTGCGATATCACTTACCTTTATTAGTTGTCTGAAAGCATGTTAAATTCATTTTTTTCTTACAGTGGAAACTGTCCTTTCTGAAGACAGTTTGCCCTGGCATTTCTTTGTTGTATAGCAAGTGAATATGAGATCTTTATCTTTAGATGTCTCCTTGCCTTATGGAGTTGCAGATAGGATGTGTTCTCTGGCAAACAAAAAAGCAAAGCTTGAATTCAAGCTGAGGGGAAAGCTGTTTGTGTCTGCGGTTGCAGCTATTAATGAATGCCTCCCATTTTAATAACGACTGTGATCCCAGCTATCCTGCCAAGAGGTGGTGGGACTTGTGTGGGGAA
>NW_009225077.1:0-16032 GCF_000690835.1 Fulmarus glacialis
GCTCGCTGCCAGGGCGTGCCGCCGCTGCCTGCTGGCGCCGCGAGACGACCCTCGGGCTGAAGGAGGATGACCCCAGCGAAGGCGTCTGTCCCACCGGGGAGGCCTTACTTTTGGGGACCCTTGATGCAGGCCACTCCTGTCTTCTCAGGATGCATTAATGCGCTCCAAACAAACGCACATTCATTGCTATGTGTGAACTACCAGCGCAATAAAAACCATCATTAGAGACAATTTACTGGCTAATCTAATTTTTAAGTATGCACAGCCATTCTTCGCAATCAACTTTAAATTAATTATAATATCAGATTAAAAGGGGAAGACGGATCGTTTCCTGGCCCACCCATAAACCCTCTCAGATAACAGTATATGTGTGATTTTTTTTTTTTTTTTCCATTTTTTTATTTTTTAATGCTATTGTTAAGCCTTTGTTCTAAGATGTCAGCCATTTACCTGCAGGTAAATGACAGTGACTTGTCACAGACTGCCAAAGACACCCTCCTTACCGGCTGCAATAACCAGCACACTATTTCCCAAGCTGTCACCCTCGGGTCTCAGCACTATCTGCTGCTTCGAGATTTGCTCCGACATGAACCAGGCGGAGCGGTGGCTGTTATCGTTAAGGGCTCTGCACACAGTCGTCTGTGTCAGCTGCACTGTGCTTAGGGTTTGCTTCACCCAATTATTTGTTTGTCATTTAGAGACCTGGGTATCGAGCAGATATTGTCAAGTTATTTTTGGCCCCCAATATACCGGCAAAACATAATGAGGCCTTTAGGTGAGTAACTGTCTTGGCAGCAAGGTGCTAAGATGATGTGCTGTTGAAAGGCTGGATAGCAATTAGGTTATTTGAATAAGATGAGATGCTGGACAGGGCATGTGAAGACAGAGAAAACCAGCATAACTATTAAAATGCCAGCCCCCACTTCAAGTTGTCAGCTAGCCATTTCAGCAAGGTGTTAATTTCCTACAGGCTGGATTGCCAACAAACTTAATTTTTTATCAGTTCAAAAGATGTACAGACTTGTCCCACATGCACGTATTACCCAGCCCTTTCCAGACAAGTGTAACAGCTTGCCAGATGATTATTATCAACATTTAATGGTATTACAGCGATTCCCACGCGCCCTGGCCATGGGCCTGGTTTGCCCAGCATGAGGGGCTGTGCAGACAGGACAGAAGATGGTCCAAAGACCTATAGTATAAGAGTCAGCATATAGATACAGGGAGCAGATATGGAAGCAGATGGAAAAATACCTCAGTCGAGACCCATCACCAAAAGAGGAAGGTTCGCACAATGCCTAAGGCATCGGAGTGACCTGAAGAGAAGTCGGGTAGGGCACAAGTCCCCTCTCCTGCTCTGTGGGTTTCACCTGCTGCCCATACGAGACTGTTCCAGTAAGCTGGACTCACACCCACGATGCCCACAAACACACCTAACGCCTCGCAGGACTGGGCTCTGCAGAAGCAACCTTCGGAAATCACCGTGCTGGTCATCACTACAGGCACTGTAGGAAGCGATTCAGATTTGTCTGACTCATCAATATTGGGTTTTACCTACACAAACTTCTCACTGCGTCCTGCCTGCATCACGGGATATGCATATAGCACCTCATGACCTGACAGCATTTGGCAATGAACTTTTTAAGAGGGTCACTGTAAGAAGACACTTATTTTTCTAAAATATTTATGCAGATGCACGTATAGGAAAACACTCTACAAGATTAGCACTAGTAACTTCACCACGTTCAGCAGAGATGAGCACTCTCGTTTCTTCTCCCTCCAAGTGCAAACTCATAGGTTGCTAATTTGGGCATAGCCTATCTAGAGAAACCATTGGGAAAACACAAGAGCAGGTACAACAGCCAATTTTTAGGAAGGAAAACCAACGACAGCACGGAGAAAAGCTGTAAGGCAAGAAAAGTGACCTTTGCAACACAGAAACAAATGAGAGTTTCCTAATTCAATCCATAGAGCCATTTGGTTTTAACCTTATAAATGCTCAAGTACGAGCTTCTGTACCAAAAGATTATGATTTATCTTGGAGCCTGAACCAAACATAGTCAACAGGGACCTGTTCGTTCATGCTAATGGCAGTGGGTCTGGCCTCAGATGACTTACGACATCTCTCTCGATGTATGGAGACCACCACCAGAAGCAGCACCGCAGGCACAGTTACATGACTGGTACCAGCATGAGTTAATTGGTCTAGCCGCTTACAGGCAATTGCTTGTGTACTCTAAGGGTTGTTCACCCCATCTGCAATCAGACGTGACTGTTCAAATATGAACTGGATTATAATGAGCCTGTTACTCAAGAACCATAGTCTTCAAAACAACTCTGCCGAGAGTGGTCCGCTTTAAACATGCCTGATGTAATCATGGCATTTCTTTTGGTGTGGTGAAAGAGGACATACACGGTGTTTCATGATTGCTAGTATTGTTCCCGAGCACGCTCTCATCCCTGCTGGATGTACGCCTTCGGAGAACCTGGTCAGCACTACCATTCCACACTGCTCTTTCCGAAACACTGATGGCTTTCCATTTTTCATCCACATGTTAACGCTTTCCCAGATCCCAAAGACACTGGAGGCTGTTTATTCATACAGCAACAATCCTCACCTTCAAATCAACACCTACTTGATTGAGAGTTAGAAACACAAGACTGAACTTCCGGCAATGAATTAAGACCAAAACAAAGACCGAGATAATTTCTCTGCCTTTCTTGATGAAGAGGTGAGGTGAGAGCCCATGAGTTCATCCCATTTCTCCCAGTCAACAAAATAAGACCTGTTTGGACCTCAGGAGAAGTGTCAGGAATATTTAACAGTTTAGGCACCTCATCTAGATGCGGTCAGATGCAAGAGGAAAGATTTAAGTTCTCTCTCAGAGGTGTCAGATCCTCAGCATCCTCATCAGACCTTCCATCTACCAAAGCTTGAAGTGTCTCATTGCCCCGCATAACCAAAGGAAACTGAGGACCACCTTGGGAGAGCAACTCCCTTAATGACGACGAACGCTACCGCAAGGCGCCAAGCAGAGATCTTATTTAAAGTTTCAAAGCAGACCTACACTTGAGACTGAGATTTACAACAGGCACTGTACTCCCCGCACAGCTTCTCACCTCTCCTGAGACAGCAGGTCCTGCCCAGCCCTGAAAAACTGCCAAAACCTGCCAGATTTTGATAATCATTTATCTCAGCAACACAAGCAAGGAGAAAAGAAAAAAAAAAACAGTTACTATCATAGTACAGAGCAAAATGGTGCTGTTGCTGCAACTGGGTCTGTCATAGCCAAGCCGCAATCACACCTGCTGAAAGCTGCAGAGGCTGCAATTGTACAACCAACCAACAATGGAAACCAGCAAACAAAAGTAAAACCATCTTTTTGGCTTTTGCTCATCTGCTTTTGATTTTTATCATGCTGTTTCTTTTAACAAATGAAGTTTAAGTGCTTATGGGACTAACAATCTAGTAAATGAACTAAGTATTAATTTGTGGCTTTACTACTTAGCAGACCTATTCTCATGAAGCCGTTTTTCCTAGGACACAGCTTGCTCTGCAGCAGCTGTTTTCTATTACAAGCCACTCAAATTCCTTTGCCTCTAATTTCCAAAAGTGCCCACTAACTTGAAATATTTGGAAATGATACCAAATTGCTGTGGGAGCTCACTTGTGCTACATCCAAGCCCTCTCCCCAGTCCTCTATTCCTAACAAAAATCATCCCGTAAAACATGTGGAACAGCAAAGTCTCAGGTTCCTCTCCACCTCCCTGGCCACGGGCCGAGCGCTGACCCAGGCAGCCCAAGTCCTGCAGATCCACCTCGTCTCTCGACCCCAGAACGTCTTGTGAAAACCCCTAAAGGAACCACAGAGCACGATGTGAGAAGGTTCCCGTAGAGGGGTGAAGGCGGCGGCGGCTTGGCCCATGCTCCAAAGCCTGTGCGTGACTCTTAGATAGCTATAGGTGAGGGGGGTGACACAGGGTTTGGGGAGCTCCTCTGGCTGCGAACAGGAGACAGGAACAAGCCCGGCAGCCCTGCTGATGTCAGGCAAGCCTAAAGCCAGGATTTCAAGCGCCGGGGGAAATCCTGCTGCAGTAAACAGAGGCTCTAGCAGTCTAGTGGGGTTTGTCTTGTGCTCTTGGACTTGGAAATTCTCCCCTGGCCCTGCTTTGAGCATCCTTTTGTGAGTCTAGGTCTTCAGCTCAAAAACAAGAAGATTTTTTAGAATGGTATTTTTTGGATAAGTATAGAAGGAAGCCCCCCCCCCCCCCACGCCCCGTATAGAAGGAAGCCCCCCCCCCCCAGCTCCTGCCTCACTCTCCTAGCATATGTAAGTCAAGGCCATTAACAGCTCTAAAAGGCACTTAAATCAGTTTATCTGCTTTTCTGTTTGCCACTTTTTAAGTATACATTTACATTAGCTTTTTTAAACAGCTCGCCGAATGCTGCGCAACGCCCCTTTCGGACACATGCTCACTCGCTACTTGAAGCATTCCTCAGCATGCTCCTGGCAGCTGTACTAGCCACATTAGCTTGGAAAATAGTTTATGTTACACTAAATAATTGCATGCGCTGAACAATACCAGGGCAAGTTGCGATGGCAGGGTGAAGCCGTGCCATGGCCGCGCTGATCCTGCCAGCGCCAAAGGTGAGGGCAGCCCCTCTGCCCTCGCTCTGCCTGCGCCCCTGCCCCCTCCCCTGCGCTGGACCTCTGACTTGGGCAACTCGGCTGCAAAATTATCCCCCTCTTCTTGCTGCATTTGGATTCCTGGTGAGTCAATACCCTCAGCTCACGGAGTCCAAAGCCAGGGCAGCAGCAAGGTGGGGGAAGAGAGCAGGACCTGCTGGGGACAGGGACTGGCCAAGGGGCTCGAGCCCCCCTCAGCCACAGAGGTGGTCTAGGGACAGAAAATGAAGGAAATACAAGTGATGCCTGGGTGGCTGCAAGTCTCAAGGGTGTCGCAGGATTTACTCCTGTGGCCCTCATCCAGCAAAGCACTTAAGTAAATGCTCGGTGTTAACAAGTGTTAAAGTCAGTCAAGCAATGAAGCACCTTACTGAACTGAAGCCTGAACGAGGACAGATTAGGGTCTGATTATTCTCCGTGAGACTAAAAATGCCCTCTTACAATCCTCTCTGTATCTTGAGAAATGGCACCATCGTTTCATGACAAGGCCCTGCCTTTTCTTTTGGACAAACGGTGCTGAACCATGAGAAAGTTAAAAATCCACCCATTTAAAGTATCCTCCACAAGGTCTTCGTTGCCATCAGAATGAACGTGGTAGTTCTCATGTGGAAGCTCGATTTCAGTCTTTCTGCCTACCCAGACAAATATTATCGCGCTTAAGTCACACACTGAAGGGTTTCTTCACATGTTCAGGCGCTGTGTTTTTTTATAATAAAAAAAAGCTGAGACTTTGGAAAGCAACGGCGAGATCTGCCTGTGGTTCTCCACTCCTATTCCTGCACTTTGGAAAACAATGACTAATTCAAGTAACTTCATGGGCTTTTGTGGGCAGTCTGCATGATAAAATAATATCTTACTTTGTGGGATCATTTTATGTGGAGAAACATTTAAAATATGTCGGCATGGTGATGAAGGCAAAAGGCACTCTTGTTTAGGGGAGAGTTGAGAACTGGAAGAAAAAAGCCTTTTTGCTTTGGTTTTTAAGCAGCTATGAAGACTTCATAGAAAAAAAGAAAAAAAAAAAAAGGACAATTCATATAGATGTCCCTGTGAAACTCCTACTGACAGGCAGAGTGTCAAGACTGTAGGATATGAGATACTTTGGAGTGCATTTTTTTTTTTAAATTAAGTAGCTGGATGTAAGACAGCCTGAGCAAGGGGTGTTAAATTGTGCCAAGTGACAAGACATTAGATCCTATAGAAAAAGGGACTACGGAGGTGAACCGGTGGGTTAGCGGCACAGCTGGGTACTTGGGAAGCCCAGGCACCCCTGCGTATGTGGTATGCTGCATACCGAGCACCTTCTGCACAGGTCTACACTCTTCAAAAGATCTTAAAAGAGAGGCTTGTAATACACCTTGGATGGCGGTTAGAAACAAACCATTTCTTTCTGAAGGGAAAGTTAATTCACGGCCCATTCCTACTCTTCTTTTTTTTTCTTTCCTGAGCCACACAACACACAATATATAGTTACGTGGTGCTGCTGGAGGTTAGCAGCAGTGAGTCCCCAGGACATCTGCAGGTACGCGGTCCTCTTCAGACAGCGGCATGTAATGGCAACACCCCAGGCAGGTTGTTCCCACCCGAGCTGGGACAGCTCAGACCCTGTTGACGCACCTTTGAGGAAGCCCTTTTGTCCTCTTACAACCTAAGCAAGGCGTTATGGAGCCCAAGTCAACATTAAACGCATGGATAAATCAGATGAAGGAACCAATTCATGTTGTGCGGTGTTATCTAAAACCACACAGCCATTGTGTAAGCGCGTTGGTGTTTACGTCGTCCTTGGTTTAACTCGTGGGTTCAACCTACTCGCAGGTTAAACCTACTGGCGGAAGTAGCTTTGCTAAAGTGCCAGTTCTGCTGGTGTAAACCTGATGTAAATGGTCTTCGCCTCGCCGCTGAAAATGACATTGCTGTGCTTTTCCAATTGAAATGAAATGTATTTGATAAGATAACAAATGCCTGGCAAAGCCCATTTAAGTTATGTAAGGGAAAGAAGAGGAGGGGAAAAATCTTGTATAAACAGCAAAACAATACAGCTTTATCTAATCTCAGCAACTTATTGCTGCTTGTCTGTGTGTGTGTGTTTTACTGACAAAATAAAATAAATTGAATCAGCTCACACACGATAACATGCTCTTTCCTACCTCATACTAATTGCTTGGCTAATTGATGTTTGTTGAACTTTCTCCATTTCATTGAGTGATTAGGTACAAAGCTAACAGTTGACATCTGTAGGCGCTTAACTGGCGTCTGTAATTACTGTTAATGTTAAATAATTGTTAGTTAATTGGAGTGGTAACTGACTGAATGGAATCCAGATTGTGAAGCAAAAAAAGACCTAGTTAAATAAACATACATTTTCAGAGAAAACAACATTTTATTACAAGGGAGAGACTAACAGCAGGCCAGATATGGGAGGTCTGCAGGATGCTCCATTTATGAAATCTCACGCCAGATTCCGGCGTGGACTCCACTAACCACAGGTATGTCAAGTCAGGATCTTTGCAATCAAAACACTCTTATCCCAAGAATTTTTCCACCTTATTTTGAACCGATTATCATGACTTGTTATTTTACAGCCCAATGCTGATAAGACTTTTTTGAGAAAATCGAATACAGTTTAACTATGAAACAAATACTCTCTCCAGAATAGATACAATTATGTATTAGTAAATATTGCCATTTTGCTCACTGAGATTGGAATAGTTTGACTTTGCTAAAATCAACAGCCTTAAATGAACTCTTAGGGGAATACAATCACCAACTGACACCATAGGGTACTTGATACCAGCCCAAATGGGCAAGGATGCCCAGAACACCACTTTCAGCTGTCTCCCTCCACTATTTTGATCAAGAAAAGCCAGTGTCTACAGGTGCTTGTACCATGCTGCCTGGTTTATGGTTTTGTTTTGAATGACTAACTTAAAAATTATCAGTGAAGCCTTGGAAGACTCCTGCTTTGTAAGATCTAAGTTATAGGATTTAAGAATCTGAAAGGTTTTGGAAGAGGCTACCTTTGACTTCCACCTGTCCCTCTGGGCACACTGGATACATCCCATTATTCAGCGACCTTTTCCTGCAGCTACAGAACAGCTATGGCATCTCCCAGCACTGGGAACCCCGCTTGACTGCCACATCCCAGCCAAAAAACCACCGGCACGTAAAAAAGGAGGGGGCATGGAAAGCGTACGGATGGAGAGGAGTGGTTTGTACTCAGGAGGTGCAGCCATAAGGGGATGTTATGGAACAAACTCCTTGCTCAGATAAAGCCTTCACGGCACAGAAATAACTGCCTTGCTCTTTTGTGTGCCAGAACAAAGGACCATCTCAAGACATACAGCGACGTTTTTGCCTGCCTGACTTGGAAGTTAGACTGAAGCGATGCACTGTTTCTTCTAATCTAACTCACAGGTACAAGAAACCTGGGGTCCTCAAAACCGAAGGCTTTTTCCAGTGCTCAGTCCCTCACTAATGAGACACTGAACTTTCACATGGAAAATATTGAAAAGCCATTTGAAACCCACAAAACACAGGCAAACCAAGTGATCCAAAGCCACCAGGGAAGTCTCCACTGGAAAGGTAAGGCAACACCATCGTCAGGGTATCACTTCGGGAGGGTGAGCCATCGTAACAACCACAAAAAAAAGACATCTGCAGAACTGCTCATATGATTCAGCAGTCCCAGAGGTTTGCTGGCCGACGGGTGGGTTTCCTGCAGTGCTCTGGGATTGCTCCGGAGCCCTAACAGCAAACTGGGAAGAAGCATTTCAGTGAAGAGGCGAGGCAGCACGGAGGGCCAACATACGCAGACAACAGCCCCCCCCCAAAATCGAAAGCAATGCTGAGAACATACACCCAGCGAGTGAGATGTTATATAGATTCCTACAGACCCTTGGAAAGGAGGGAGGCAGCAGCAGTCAGTTCTCTGGCATACTGACCGTTTTAATATCGCACACACGCTATCTGTGTAGTAGCAGATCCACTTATATTCCACACGAGATGCTGTGGGGATGGTTTACTTGGAGAGTGCGAGAGCACTTCTCCACAGCCAAGGATCTCCTGTGAATGGGATCAGCAGAGAAGTATTTGCCGACTTCAGCTCCCTACTTGTTTACAGAAACAGATGTTGTGGAGGATCCTCAAGAAATGATTCACCACAGACAGACGACGGGAGAAACAACAATACGCCTGTTTTTCTAGGGAAGGATATTGCTGGAGAACCACCTAAAAAACCAGGGCTTGATCTGACCGGTATTTCAGCCAGCAGTGAAGACTAGTAACCCAGACGCCTTGATCTACCTCCAGCTGAGAGTATAAATATTTCCCTGACAGCTGGTGGTGCCACAAAGCAGAAGGATTCATAAAGTTTACATGAACATCCTGTAAACAATTTGAACATAAAAAGCTGTAACAGCCCAATTGTGTTTCTGATCAAAGGCAAACTTCAATATACAGCACAAATGAAAACTTCATCACTTTGGGACTCGTTTCTCCCTCCAGGAAAAGCTGTTTTCCAAGGGTACGTAGGAGGGAGTTAGCATAAATGAAATACACAGTAGTAGGAGGAGCTGCCTGCTCTACAGCTTCAGATGTGTGTATTTAAATTATTAAGAGAGAATGGAATTTAATTCTGCTGGAAAGTCATGTTACAAAAATTCATGAACAAAACCTGTACTTCGGCCAGGATTAATGGTGCTAAGGTTGACGCTCTCAGAGAGTAAGGAAAAGTTATGTTCGTTCAAAGACATACAGACTATAAGCAGCAATCCCAAACTGGCAGGCCCAGCCTGCAGGGAGGGAGGGCACAGACTGCTCTTCCATCCCTTGTCCATCTCATTCATTCAGACGTTAACAGCTCCTTTTTCAAGCATTACTAAGGGCCCAGACCCTTGGGTGCTTACCTCCCAAGACAGCCACCTGGATTTCCATGGGAATCATTTCCCCAGATAACTTTAAGCATTACAAGGTAAAGTGCTCCTGCCCGAGCGATGGAGCGCAGGGCTCTGATTCACCACCGGGGACAACTCATTTCAGCGGCAGCTACAGTGATTCCTGCCCTGGGGACCAAGCCACGTCCCTCCCAAATTCCCAGCCCTGCTGCAGACACGGCGCAGGGCTGGGGACCTCCGGGCGTGGTGGCAGCACCGAGCTGATGTGGGAACCCCACAGCCCTCTCCAACGCGGCATCGCTTGGCTATGACACATATCCCAGCCCTGAGGGGCCCCAACATCCACGTGCTGCCCCCCAAAACTCACAGGACCCTTCTAGATTTAGGGATGCATCTTCCCATTCAGCTCTAAGGGCAGCTAACTCCTACATGGAAGTTGAGAGACTTCTCCTCAAGGGGTTTTACCACCTCTTCAAGGGAGGTTTGGGGGGAATTTCACTTTGCTCTAGATTTTTTAATCATTAGTATTTCTGAGGAAGAGACTGTTCCACATTACAGATCCACACTAACCCATCACACCTTGAGCTTGATCTCATCTTCAGCCTGGAAGTCCACAACTAAATAACAGAAAAGGGACAAAATGTATATACAAGACCTAAAATGCTTCAGGATTTCTACCTGCTTTGTAAACACATTACTTCTGTAATTTCTGCTACCGCAGCTGTAAATAATTCTGCAAAATAAAAGTGGCAAGAAAAAAGAAGTACGTGTGAGACACGGGCAGCTGCGGGACATCCGAGAGGAACGGCTGTGGACACAGAGGGATGTACACTTGTCAGTCTGCCGAGCCCTCCCAGCCTGGTCCATCAGCCAGGAGCTTTGAAGGTTTCATCACGATTTACCCAATGCAAATCTGACCTTTCTTACGAGTGACTTTTATTGCTTTTGGCAAAAGCAGCCACGGACAACACAGGGGGGAAGAACTGGCTTGGAAGCAAACAGACTGAATTGCAGAAAGAGAACTTGAACTTGGAATATATCAAACTGACAGCGCCCGGGCAGTCGTCAGCCGTCCCCAGGGCAGACACTTGGAGAAGGCAACAGCCTCTCAACCACCGCCGGCCGCAGCGAGAGCCCCTGCACCTGGCTGCAAGCAATTATTGACATTATCTCCAAACAGGGGATCTTTTTTGAGGCTCTTTTCCTGATATTTAGCAGTTTGAATGCTAATCCCTTTAACAAAACTGCCCCCTATGCTTTTTCTGCCCTCCTTCCCCTTAATCTCTTTCTCCCAGTGGAAAAAAAAAAAAAGGGGGGGAAAAAAAAAAAAAAAAGAAGAAAATACCAGTCAGCCTACTTTGGCCGCACCTGGATTTGCATTGATTCTTCCCTTGTCATTCATGTTACCAACAGGAATTAGCATATGGCTTTAAGGGGAAACTCAGGAGGAGAAAAGAAAGACGCCATTTTGATGGAAATAAGGGGCAAAGGAATAATCTACCATCAACTAAAAAGCTTATTTGTGTACGGTTTCCCAAGCAAAGCTTCCAAAAGCCCATGTTGATTTTAGGCTACACAAAGAAACCCTAATCCTTTCAAGGGAACTAAATCACCAAAGAAAAGTACCTCGGAATAAAAGGCTCCCTGTCAAGCATGGGTATTCACAACCAAATAGATGCCACGAATCAAGCTCGGTAAGTAAACAAAAATAAGAATGTGGGAAATGTGTTTGATTCAAAAAAAAAAAAAAAAAGAAAGAAAACGAAAGGAAGAGGAAGAGGGGCCTACTCTTCATCAATCAATCACCTCCCGGGGGAGGAGAGCCCCTCACCCTGGTTACAGGCCTCTGCCAGGAATGTGGATTCACCCCGGGCTTCTCCTCTGCCCTGGCCCAGCCCCAAGAAAGGGCTGCTCAAATGCCAAAGCCTTTTACAGCGAATTAGCAAAATAAAGATGCAGTCACATGTAGTTTGGGGGCCCCGGGTCACTCCAAACACACAACTCTTCCTTTCTACTTCTCTGTGCCACCTATTCTCCGCCTATGGAGGGGCCGAGGGGGAACCTGCAGATCCAATTAATCAGAAAGGATGTATACGCTTGCCAAGTGAGACAACCTAGTTAGACTACTGAAATAATCCGTCCAGACCACACTTCCAAAGGATGCTAATACATGAAAAACAGGAATATGGATCTGTAATGCAATTAAATATAGGTATAATTCAACATGCAGCTAAAGACTTCAGAAGCAACGGCGTATCAGCATGGGAGTCCCAAACGTAACGGGGTCACGTACTGTCCCCAGTTAAACCACTACAGCTTCGTGGAATTAAAAGACCCAGGAAAACACCAGAATGGCCCACTGGAATAACAAACCCAAACTCATTGAGAAGCACACTGGACAAGTACTGAGCAAATCCACACGTGGTCAACAAAAAAGACCTAAATTCCAAATGAATCAAATCTGTCTTTTCTAATGCAAACTGACTCAAACGTTGCTAAAAAACAGTAAGTTGAAATACTGTGGGTTTACAGCTAAAAGCACACCCTTTTACTAAGCAGTTATCCTGCACTGCCATTAAGAAGTTAGGACAGTGGGGTGAAAAACAGACACGTTTTAAAGGCTCTGAATTACACTCACTGGTGCAACTCATGCCTGGAGCTGCTCCCTCGACCCTCCTCACAAAAACACAAACGAAACCAAAAATAAGAATTAAAAATAAAAAATCTCCAAAGCCTACAGTCTTTCTAATAATCCTGCTTCAGGCCAAGCTCTGCGCAGAAGCTCACTGGCACTGATTTAGGGTAAGTTTTCCCTTAATGTACTGTTATATCATTAGCCACTCTCTCTTTGGATTGCTGTTTGGAAGAAATTAATGGGATACTGAATATTTAAATGTGGCCCTCTATATCATTTATTAACTCTACAGAAAGCACACAGCACAGTAAGCCATGGTTTATGACTATTATCCTGTGAATACTAAACGTTGGCTGGTTATTACTGTCAGCAGTGCAAATTGGCTATTCATAATTCCACGTCTATCATGTAGCTGATGAGTAACAATCAAGTTAAAACATTTTGAAAACTCTTACAGTTATTTAAATGAGCTTAAATTAAAGCCATTTGTAAAATAAACTATTCCCTAATATTGTTATTTAAATTAATTCTGACCTGGCAGGCAATGCATTATTTAAAGCCTTTATTTTATATTGCTTAAGCAAAGCAATTACCAAGCATACAGAACATGTCTGAAACCAAGAGAAACATAAAAAGCACTAATAAGCTGATTGCGACATTTCTGCAAGACAAGTTACATTTCACGTGCCATTGAAATTGCCATGAAAAGAAATGTGTGGGGAAAAAAAAATACGTTTGTGATGTGAATTGCAGTCTTACCTTTATTTGTAACAGCGTTGAACAGTTTTTCAGAGCTGGCATCAGATGCCTGAAAGACCAATAAAAAAAAATACGTTACATTTTCTACAAGTGATAGATTTCCAAAGGCATGGCGGTATATTTATACACACACACATATGTATGTATATTTTAAAGAAACAAATCAGGTGACAAAACCAAGATAGCTAATGGAAGCCACAGCCTCCGAAGAAAATGTCCATAAGATGGTGCTGTTTGGCTGTGCTTCACCACCCTGCAGTGCAGATATTTATTTGGAAAGATTCTATTTAATAAAGAAAGAAATGATTTTTTATTCAACATATTAGCTGCACAGAAACTATATTTTTGTACTGTAATTATCCAACGCATTCTGACATTGATTTTGCAATGGAGAAGAGTCATGATTTTGAATCAGGGAGCCCAGTTTCGGTAATGTGCAGAACTGCGGATTTCTTAATTAATTTTTAAAGTATTTTTGGAGACCCCTACTGAGTCAACCATTTGATTTTTACCATCTTTAAAGCAGTGCTGATAACTTAGGTTAGTAATTTTATAAATTGCTGTTACACAGTCTTTGAAGACAAAGAGTACTCTAGTATTTAGCATTAGTATGTATTTCCACGTAAGATTTGCCTTCGTCAGAATAACTGATTCTTGACACCACACTCTGTATAAACTAATAACCCATTTTATTTTCCATCAAGCCCTCTTTATCCGTGGGAGGTTTTTCCTCCTAATACTGTGTTGGTATCTTATCTACTACTGCTGTTTGTATGCAAGTACGCCGGTTAATCTTTCTACCTATTATTAAAAAGCCTTACTTTAAGTTTCACACAAAAATGTTGAGCTCCCCCTTTCAGAAACTATAATGGCAAGAAACCAGACGGGGGAAGATAACACTGAATATCCTGAGCCCAAAAGCAGAAAGCATTAAGTTTATGCATCTGTGTACAGCTGTGTTTGCGTGCACACACACATACGTAGTACACACATACATACACCTAAAGCTTAAACTTATACCACCTACACGTTCACAAAACACAGACAGCTGTTCGATTTTGAACTGTATCTTGGATCCAACCCCGCTGAGATAGTCTGCTTTTCGAAAATACATCGGAAGAAATGTGCTCAGTAACGAAACACTGCTAACAGGGGGAAAATGCAACACTTGAGAAAGATTTAGGCTTCTCCTAGAAACTATTTTCTCACTGGGTTCTGGAAAAATAATTAAAAACACTGTCTATTTGGAAAGCAGGCTGTGGGTTTTTTGTTAAAGGGAAGGAATTTCTCAATTCAAAACCATATAAAAAATATCAGACAAGCAACATATATTAGATATCTCGACTACACTGAAAACTTAGGTGTGAAATTACCAATAAATAAGTAGATACAGCTCTGACTGCATATCATAGCGTAGTAATACACTGAAATAATTTGTTTGCCCTCAAGTTAACAACATACAAGATTTCTATGATTAAGTATTAAAAATAGCTTTATTCTTTTTCAGACTTCTAGACAGATTTTACTAGATTACTGTTGGCTTGTTTAAAAGCTGAGCTGGTGTATTTCTTCTCGATTAAATACCTTGTAAACACTGGATTTATTACCCAGTGATGGATTTATTATTCAGTGACGACTTTCTCTAAACTAATGAAAGTATGTGAATAATGCACAAATTGGAGAGATCAAAAAGGCCGTGTAGTTTAAAGAGCAGTCCAATATTCGTCCAACAAATTAAGAGATGCTCAATGCTTTCCTAACCTTGCCAATCAGCCTGCTCTCTGATTAAAAATAATAACCTTTTCCAGTGAATTTCATCTGTGGTTGTCTTTTTAAATGCAGCTTCTTTCAGAAGTCAAAACTCTCTGAACCATTCTTTCTTTTTAGAAAGAAAATCCAATATTAAAAAACAAACAAACTTCTTACAGTTTCAGCTATTACTTTATTTTACTTTCAAAACGAAACGGCATAGGGAAGCTGTAAGTTTCCTATTTGCTTGATTCTTCCGAACACTAGAAAGAGGAAAACATTTTTTTTTTTTAAGAAGTTTGCTCTAATGCCAAGCGTAAACCAACAGATCGTTTTTAAGCTATGCTTTTTCAGGTGAAATCTTTTCCTGCGCTACTGCATAAACCAGTCAGAAACACTGTTGTGAAATCTGGAAGTGGCACTTCTTGGACATAATGTGGTGCACAATACATCCTGCCTGAGAATCACTCGTGAGCAAACTGGAAGATGATTATCAGTACAATATGCATATAAAAAAGGAATAATTTTACGCAGACAAAGCTTGTCTGAGAGTGAATCTCATTTTGCATTGCTGACCACACACTAGTGAATGGAACAGCAACTTGAAAAAACCCCATTGCCTGGGTTACCATAAAAATAACCCAAAGCCATTTCACTAGCTTGAACCATCAGATGGAACTCTGACTGCCTGTTTCATTACTTTAAAATTTGGGTTTAAATATAAAACAGTAATTAGGGTAACGTATAACCGATACAGTAGCGAACACAATCTCTGCCAGCAGGTAAGATACTGTATCAATTTCCACGCAACTATTATTTTTCCGGAGTTAGGCAGTCACATCATCAACAACACCAAAGGAACAAGAAAGCCAAATGAATTTAGAAAACCCCCAACAACTCAGCACTAACGCAGAAAGATAAAATACAACGCCTTTGCAGTGCTGACCTAAAGCCTCCTCTGTATTGACAAGAATCTGTGCAGACAACGAAGTGCCTTTATTTCCGTGATGGGTGCTTTAAAGCAATGTGGTCAAACCTTGATGTTTAAGCAAGGGAGAGGAGCTTGGCTGTTCCCTGTACACAAGACCAGTAAAACTGTGTCTTCGTTTGCCTTTATCCTGATCATTTCCAGGTCTTACTTGAGCAGCTGATGGAAAGACACTATCTGCTGGCAACGTTACATTTTGGGAAACCACTCGGACCCGGCGCACACTGACTGTCCAGGGTGCTTTATGTCCTAACAGACCTCTCGGCTTAAGAAGTCACCCTCCCCCGGCTCCTGCGCGGACTGCGAGACACAGGGCTGGAG
>NW_009225078.1:0-5480 GCF_000690835.1 Fulmarus glacialis
CGGCTACTGAAAAACGCGATTCAGCTTTCAGTTCGGCGAGTTTTCTCCCAGCCCCGGAAAGGCGACCCACGCAGCCCTGTTCATTAGTGGAAATGAAAAGTCCGGCTGGGGAACGTGTGGAGGAGCACGCAGACTTCGTACAGCAGAACACAGGTGAGTACAGGTAAGTACAAGCAGGTACACTGCACAGCAAATGTCTGACATATTCCAACAGCTTCTACTGTTGCTGCGCGTTGTCTTTCCCCAGCTCCTTTATTTCATTTCTACGAGCCTTGAGAAGCAACAGCTACAAAGCATTTCAGAGGAGACGCTATTGTAGAAAGGAAGCACCAGACCCACCATTTTCTTTGAGGAGATTCTCGATTATATCAATTTCATTTTAGATACCTCTCAGAGTGACTGAGACTGGGAGAAAATGGCAAGCCTTATTCTCTACAACAGCAGTATCAGTACATATTCCCAGTTTACAAGTCACGGAGATCACCGCAACTTCTAGCTCTAGAACTGGGAACACAGACCTATCAAAGCATTTCTTCAAAATTGCTTCTTTCAGTGAACGGGCTAAGTAAGTACATCTAAGAACATGGACGGGCAGCAAAAAGGTACCTATGCGCCCAGGATACTTCAATTACCAGCGTGCTATTCCGATAACTGTAAAGAGGAGTAGTGTACTCCTCCGTGGTGGTGCCCGAGGTATATGCGACACGTCAGCTGCCTTTCCCAGAACCGGTAGAAAAAAGACGGCAAAAAAAAAAGCACAAGAAGTCAAGTCAGAAGGGCAGCACTAGAGAAGGCAGTTTGCCCATGACACAAACACAGCGACATGTGTTTTGCACCGACAATATACAGAACACTCCAGGCGTGGCGTGGTCTGAAAATGGAAAGGATAAAACCCTCTTGAGTGCAACGCCTATGAAAAAGTGCTTGATCCTCCTCAGCGCCTGTTTATACGGTAACACCACCTCCCAGCAACAATCAAAGGTGATCACGGAATGCAAGACTCTTTGCAAACCAACAAATCCTCATTCACGGCCATGGAGAGAGCAGGGCACATTATGCCCAGCTGAATCATTTCAAGCGCTACACAGACGGCGAGTTTTGAAACTCCAGGTACAGCAGATTTTCCTAACACTCCTATCGCTCCAAACAAGAGATGACGCCACGGATGACTACAGTGTCCATTCACAGGGTCCTGGTGATAACTCAGTTCCCGGTTATGCCACTCTCGCTGCTCCCTCAGAAGATACAAAGGCACGGACTACAGGACTCAGTTTCTCCTTCACAAACTTCTTCCACTGTAGCAGTTATTAGCAAACGATCGCTCGGCCACAACGTTGCTGTGAGAACAGGCTGTTCCTCGCCAACACGACCATTCTCATAAAGAAGTAGCCACGCTCTACTTCAGCTGGAGAGACACATACAGGAGGGTCATCTACCCATACTGAGAAGGTATTTACGCAGAATCTCGCCCTTCCTCAACGTTTGTGATTGCATTACTAAGGTACTGCTTACATGCATTTCAAATAACTAACACTAAATCAAAACTCTGTGTTGTAAGACAATAGTGATAAATAAAGCAACGAACGACAGACTTTTAGAAAAACCTTCAACTAATAAGCTGTTCGCGACGAAAATAGCTGCGTATGTCTAATAGTCCAATCGTGTGAGTAACGCTGCCGAACTTGAAAATTATATCGGCATTAGGCACATTAGGACGTACTGTTGCTACACCCTCGGCTGCACCGCTACCTCTGACTACAACTCTCTGCAAAAGACACGATGACGAACAGTAAAGCAGGTGAAAAGTGCCCATAGGACAGTAACGATCCCTCGGAGATTAACCCTCCTTTGGCAGAAGAGGCCACAAGGTCGCTGCGTGAACAGGCTTCTCGTGGTCAGCAAGGTCATTCTCACAAAATCGTTCCGGGTGCAGTAAGACTCTGGATGTGCTCACCGGCTGCTAAGGAGCACAGAAAGAGAAAAGGAAGGAGAAAACAACCTCTCTAGCCACTAATGCTGTTAAGAATGCATGCTGCTCTGTTCCTCACACACCGTTTGCATCGATTTTAAACAGTCAGCATCGAAAGATCAAGCGCTGCTACACGAGGGATAACGATAGGAAACAAGCTGTAAGGCGACATAAAAGGCACAAATGAATAACCCTTCACTGCAAGAGTGTCTTGACATTTCTTGAAGTGCCATGCTGTCTGTAACACACCCCAGCAGAACCTGCGACACTACTTTCTTCTTTCTAGCACTTCACCCATAGTTTGAAGGCCTAAGTAAAGGCTTATAGAGTCTACAAGCACAACACTCAGTCCGGAAAAATCTAGTTCTTCAACTCCACTCCATCTTTGGAAGAGCACAGCAGTGGATCACCACCAAGGTTACCAACAAGTCCTCATGTACGCACATGTATTTTAGAATTTAACACTTACCAAGAAGTAATTTCGCTCCTCTTCCACCCTCTTCCTCAATCCGGAGCTTGGAGCTCACTTTGACCCAACCAAGGAAATTCCTGCAAGCACAAGGAATTCGCAGGAACTCCTGGGAATGGTCTCCCGGTTGAGGAAGAAGTACCTCCAACATGGAAAACACACTGCAGTATGGTACACAAAATTGACACTACTGTCACTAATCGCTGAGGAACATGCTGTGTGAGGGACTTTCAAACATGGGACAAGTCCAAGACCACCCCAAAGCGGCTCTACCTTCATTTCCAATAATGGCTTACATTCATCCTAAATAATGACTGTTAAATGAAAAAGCTGTGTTACAAGGGAAGAGTGATAATTAACTGAACCAAAGACGGACTTCAGAAAAACACCTCAACTAACACGCCATTGGCAAAAAAAACCAATTGTGTAGTTGTAATAGTCCCATCTATAAATAAAACTGCTCAGTCGCTGGTAAGGACCACAGGAAAAGAAAAGAACCTTTCTAACGAACACTGCTATTAAGAATACATCGTACTCTGTTCCTCACACACTGCTTTCGACGATAATAAATAATAAACAATATTAGATCAAGTGCTACTACACGCGCTAGCAAGTAATGACACGAAACAAGTAATGAGGCCGCTTAAAAAATACTAAGTATTAACCCGTCACAGAAAGTTATACACGGGGCCATGAACGTTCCGTTTCAAGAGAATCTCATCCTACTCAACCGGGAAGATATCTGCTGCCGGGAAGATATCTGACCCTGCTAATAATGTAAACTTCCATTTGCTTATAAGGCAACGCATCCGTTCCGAAGAGCTAATACTGACAGGAAAAACAGTATTACACATGTCAGGGGACAAAATGAGAAACCACCTGGCGCTTTATAAAAATACAAAGCCCGGCTCTAAAGAAGTTCAAGCCAACAGCAGCCCCGCTTCTCCTGCCTCCCACACTAACTGCAACGTGGAGCCACAACCCCACGCTCACCTCCCAGGAGCAAGAGGCACCAGCACACAGCGCGCTGCTCAGCGAAGCTTCGCCTTCCCCGACACTAGCCCTCGGCCCTGCGCATGACGCAGCCCAGGGCGGGGAAAGGGCAGAGAAGCAGCAGAGGGAAGCGTCGCGGAGAAATCAAACCATGGACATTAACCAATATTTTGACCATTGCATTCAGTGACGTTTTAGGGAAACAGAAGTATATCAAAGACTTTGCCTTGGCAGCTGACCACCTTCAAGCTATGGATGGAAAATGCTTCCCAAGCACAAGAAGTATAACAGATCTTTTAATGTTTTAAGAGTTACCAGCCACAGTGAGGACCAGCTTTAGACATGGACAACAAACAAGGCAAGAATGCAAAATGTATGGAAATCAAGGAATCATAGCTTAACGTTTCAGATTATGTCAACTGTATAAGTACACAAGAAGGGTATCTAGTTGGTAAAAAGTCCACAGGAGGCTCACACAGGAGCCCACACCAAAGACCATAGCCACAGTTCTCAAAGTCATTTATTTGGACAGTAAGAAAAGGAAAATGCACGGAACCACAACTGTGGGCTTCACCTGACAACTGGGACAAACTGAACCTTTCCACCTACCTTTTAGACATTTCAAACTATATCGCAGCAAACTCTTCCACCTGCCCTGTCTCTGTGCAGACAGAACCCTTCTCCCTGTCCAAACATCACACAACGGGAAAGCTACCTCTGCAGACAGACACCATTAAAAGAAATGTTGCATGCACAACTTCTCCGATCCCAAGGATCACAACAAGGATGCATGCACAGAGATTTTTCTGCTCCTCCCATTACCTTCAACAAATGTAAAATGGTATAAAGGGCATAAGCAATAAACAGCTCCATTAAAGACCC
Source organism: Fulmarus glacialis (assembly GCF_000690835.1). NCBI lineage: Eukaryota > Metazoa > Chordata > Aves > Procellariiformes > Procellariidae > Fulmarus > Fulmarus glacialis. Next base: position 4,314 of record NW_009225078.1, read on the forward strand.
AGTCGTCAAAGTATCAACTCAAAGGCAACGTCACCCTTCTTCAGCACTTGGGCTATTTGGAAGGTATGTGACACTACCACTATTCATGCATTACATCTATGCCTGATAACTACCATTCACAGGAAACATCATGCAACAGGAAAGCAAACTGATGAACCCAAGCTTGGCCTTATCAAAATATAAGACACCTCTAGACTCATTTTCTAGGCCAACAGTAAACCCTGGGAATCAACAAAACACATGCCATGTCTCCACCAGCACCTCCTCACACACAGCACCCCCAAGACACTCCTCTAACCCTGCACAGACTGCATGGTTATCTTCATAATTAGCAGATAGACTCCATCGAAAGAAAAGTTGCTCAGACAACTTCTCCTTACCACAGATAATAGTTGACTTCTCACCATGTGTATGGGACAAGCAAGAGCATTTCTTCCAGCGAGATTTTAAGGAAACATGTCTACGAAAGTCTTTCTCTTTAGAGCTGTAAACATGAAAGGCACACATAAAGGACAGTCAGACAAATGTGACAGAGGTGATCTTCCACACATTACCAGAGACAACGGCCCACCTTCAGATCATTACAATGAGCAAGGCAAGAAGTTAACACCTGCAGAAAGGAAGGGATCACAACATACTCTCTTGCTCTTTCGGTAGGCACATAATTCAGGTCTTTAGTAGGCAATGAATCATCAGTTGGCTCCTCCCAAAGCTCCCATTATGGCACTTGCCACAAATACAGAATTAAGGTGTTAGTTGAATACATCATGACAACCTGCAAACACACAGAAGGAACCTCCCAGGGCTCACAGTACAGCTTACTTGGAAAGATGAAACTCGCATTGCACGACCCTACAGCTGGGCACTGAACCCGGAAAGGAGCAAATTGTATCTCTTGTGTCCTTCAACAGCCCCTCACGCACGACTCCCACGACTCTCATCTCCAACTCTTCACAACTTGCATGATGTTCTTTGACCCTCATAATTTGCAAGCACTTGTCATCAAAGGGCCAGTTACGCACACCATTTCTCTTCAACATGCAGAAGGATGACCCAACCACATCACGTAGAAATCTTTACATCTCTGTACTAAGAAGTGCAGATTGTCTGTAAAGAAGGGTCTGCTCCCCAGTGTTCAGGGAAGAAACATCAAGGGTGTAAAAGTAA
>NW_009225079.1:0-35317 GCF_000690835.1 Fulmarus glacialis
GGTCTTTTCCAATCTTTATGATTCTATGACTTTGTCTCTGTTTGCATTTAGCAAGGGGAGTTTCTGTACTGTTGCTCTATATTTTTAAGAATGTTTTTGCTGTAGCTCTTAAAGAAAAATATTACATCTTTTCAGGAATGGTGTGTATCTTTGGGGTGAATGGGTTTTGGTATGGAATGGAAATCCTTTTTCTTGATACAGCACTGATATGAATAGCTTCAAACAACAACCCTGTATTTACAGGTTGTTTAGAAGGTCCCTCGAAACCATTAATCAATAACCTTTTCTAGTTGTTAGTTGTGCTTTTATAATGCATGCTGATGTGTGTTTGTGTGCACATAGGAACCACCTGCATTACTCTTGCACGCTCAATTTTTTGTGGAGTGATTTATACTTAATTTTGTGTCTGTCTTTGTAAACATGCAAGTAATGGTGGATCTGCTTATTTTCAAGTAGTTTGGTGATAGCGCTTCCATTAATTCGGCCTTGGCAGGAGGAGCCTGAGCTCCATTCTAGGCAGTGGAGCAGGAGAAATTACAGTCCCCTGGCCGAAGGCTGGAATCTACCCTGGCAGTTTCCAACCATTGCGTTGCTTTGCTTTCTGTGGAGACCGGGATAGAGGGGGTACATGGGATAGCAGCTATAAACTCTGGCACACAACACTCAAAGGTGGTTTTACCAAATATATCGCATTCCAACAGAACACAAAATGGTCTTTACTCTTTCGTTGTTGCACAAGCAGGTTTAAAGATGGGGAGAAGTGCTTTGATAAGAGAATGCCACCTTCATCTGACTTGGGATGAAGTGAAATGGTTGACCAAATGTTAGGAGGAAAAAGGTTTGTCTCATGATGAACTGGAGATTTTTGAGGACAGTCATTCTCTTTAATTTATGACATCTCAGGTCTTCAAGCAAGATGTGCAGAATCCCCTCCTTGTAGATGGCATCTCTCTTTATCTAAGAGCAGATAGGAAGCACAGGCACCTGTCTTGGACCATCTGAACTCTGCCCATATTCAATGCCCCAAACAGATGAGTTGCCTAACCCCCAAATTGCTAGGTTGCAGAAGGAGGCTGTAAGAGTGCATGCAGCCTGACCTGAGGGAACACCTCTGCCGTTCCTGAGAAAGATTTCCATTTTAAGGATACAATTTAAACATGAGGTTGTTGGGGTTGGCCTTTAAATTGCTTGCTATGGGTAAGGCGTGGTGTGTTTTGTTCTCTGCACATCCTGTGATCTATCTCTAGGTCTAGCTTAGCTTTCTGCATGTTGTGTGTGTGACGTTTCACTTGCCATCCCAGTCCTTCCTGTCTTTCCTCATTGTCCCCCGCTGGACTGCAGCAAAATGTAAGCCTTCTTTCTAGCTTGGAGGAAGTTCATGCATAAAAATCAGGCTTTAAATGGGGAACGAGCTTAAATCTTATCTTTGCCCAACGCGCTGTTTGACCGTGATGCTATGGAAGAGGAGTAAAGCTTTTGTGTATCTAACATTATTGTAACACGAGTTTCTTTTATCGATATCATTAGCATCTTAATACAGCACTGCTTTTACAAACACTGTGCTTTACTTAAAAAGATTTTAACAAAACAGCAGATGAGAAATTGCATATTTAATTGTATTGCTCCATGAAACTCTTCAGCTTCTGTGACTATCACTTGGATCTTTCACCTCTGTCTTAAGCAAAAATAATTGCAGGTCCTCTGAAACGAGTTACATGAAGAAGTCATTATTATTTCATTCAGATGTTTTGAGGCCAGATTTTAGATGTTGCTTGAGATGCTGACATGAGCACTTTCAGTGAGCTGCAGCAGCTGTTGTGCACTTACTGCTCCTTAGCTAATGCTTTGAGACCAGCAGATTATTTATATTTCATTAACATTTAATTAGCCCACAGTACCTATGCCTTACTAATGACAGATGGATACAGTGAACTTGAGGACTATCCGGCTTTTTAAAATTTATTATTTTAAACCTGTTCTGCTGTCTTTCTTCTTGCCTTCCTTTTAATAATCTGACATTATGATAGCTTTTATTTTATTTTAATCAACCTTTGGATACTTAAATTTGAAGAGGGAAGTAAGCCTCATCGTGGCATTAGAAATCACAAAATGCTGTAAGAGTGCAGCAATTGTATGTTCTTTAACATGTTGTCTCAAAAAAGACCTTTCCCAACAGATTATGATATGGACACTTGCTGAATCATTTGAATGACGGGAAATGCAAAGACAGAGTCAGCCATTTCGAATGGGTTGTTTCAAGCATCAGGTTATCCTTGAAGTACTGGAAAGGAAATCTGACCAAAGTATTTGTTTAAAAGAGCATTTTAATTATGTCTATGGTCCTTTGATGGCATGAGAAGCCTTTATGCTTTTGGAAGAGTGATTTTTAAATTTTTTTTTAAAATAACATTAAATCGATGTTATAGAAAATAATATGGACCCTTTGCTTCTTGTGGTACAATATTAAAATACAGAAAATTGCTACAGCATCAAATTCAGACATCTTAAAATATTTTCTAGCATTAGGAGGAAAGGAATGAAAAGGAAACACTGCAAAATAAGGAAAAAACGGTTATTGTTCTGAAAAGCGACAATGAGTTTGATGTGAGAGTCTTCATTGATTTTAGTGTGGAAAAGTAACAGGGCACACTTCTTTCTTGTAATTCTCAGGAATTTAATAAATATCCAGAAAATGGAAAGAAGAGGAGCAACAATCAGTATTGTTGACATCCATCCAGTTTTGGCACTTTGTTCTCAGAGGAAAGTCTAGTTTAAATCTGCAGTTTATTTTCTGCTTAGAAAAATGTTTATTATGACTGTTGGATAGAAGTGACTAGAAACAGTAGACTCTCTGCTGACAGAATCTAGAACAGAATTGAAAGCACTGTTCCTCAGCCTGCCAGAAAAATCTTTAATAAACGTACATTATATCCACACAGATTTTGTTCACTTACTGTTCAGGTCTGTGAAGTCAACTAAGTCCAACGGGAATCATACTCATTACCACAAATGCCTAAATACTAAATCTGAATGGTTTTACAAGGACAGTGAAAAAGAAGAGCTGTTCTAACATTTGATTTTTATTTTCATGCCCTAGCTCAAGTTTATATTGGTGCTATCAATAAAAAATACCAATAAATTCTATACACTAAAAGATTGCCTCTTCAGATATGGTCTGTGGTATCTACTTGGTTAAACTGATGACTTGTGACTCCTTCGTGATGGAAACCTATCTTTTAAAAAATGCTAGAAGTCAGGTCAATATATCTTTCTCAGCATCATGGGGCCAACAAGAACACTGACCCTATCCCAGGAAAGAAGATAATTTGTCAAAAGGAAAAGTTTTGTAAGAACTCTGTATCCTGTAAAGCTGGATGTGGAAGGACAAAACGGGTTTGAGCAAGTAGAGGTTGGAAAGACGTATGTTGCCCTTACCTCTGCTCGTTGGGATCTGTCAGTCAGTTCATTTAACGTTCTTTCATGACTGAAATGGTTCACCTGGGAAGTCAGTAGTGAAAATGTCCTCATAAACCCAGAGTTTGCCTGGCTGCCCTCTGCCATACATCACCTCCTGTAAGAAGGGGGGACTATATCTGAAGTGAAGGAAGACACTGCAAGAAAAGCTGTTTTCTAAACCTGCATCAGGTATAATGAGTTACTGAGAATGAAGGTGTATGTCAAAACCAGTTGTCCGTCATTTCCGAATGCAGGTGTGAAAACCAGGTGATAACTGTGTTTTTATATATCATGTGAGGTTTGGGAAGAAATGAGCTTTGAAAAGAACTTAATATGAAATAGCCACTTTAACCACCCCAGGACTCCCACCTGGAGCAGCACAGGGCATCACTGGTGTTTGTGTCTGCCACAGCAGCATTGAACTATTTTCATTTCTAAGTATGAATCCAGACACAAAAACTTGTGTTTTGGGAGGATGAATATTTTCATTCTGAGAATTCCACAGGAGGACCATTTTATTCATTGAAAAACTGAAAGTAACACTCATGGGTGGAAATTTCTATTTTCAGTCCTCAAAAAAAGGAGGAAATGAAGATTAATATACTCTGGATTAAATTTTTTGTTTTCTTTTGTGTGCATTTTGCTAAAAGGATGAGCTGTATTTCTTTGTAAGACTAGTAGAGCTATTCTTCTATCTACTAAAATACCATTATGCAAACTGATGACTGCATACCCCTGGGGATATTGCCACATAAAAATTCTGTTTTTGTGAAATTAATCTCTGTAAAATTGGATAGTAAACATAAGCAGCAAAGCTCTTGAAGAAAATCTGTTGACTTTAGCAATTACATATGCCGTTTCAGTGCTGCCAAAGGATGATCACAGCTCAAAGGTATTATTTACATGTAGAAATATATCATATCCTCTGTTTAAAACTGTTGACTAACACAATATTTGTGTATATTCATTTTTGGTAACCACAGTTTGAAGGGTCTCCTCTTTCTATTTGCAATTTTCAGTTCATAGTGGAATTCATTTTTCACAGTTTTACTTTGAAAAGTATTTTCAAATTTAAAAATAATACCATTTTGGGGGATGAAAAAAAAATCAGCTTCTACACTATCGGTTACTGCCATCTGCATGATGGCATGCGAGAATGTCGAAGTGAATCTAGACTAGTGAGCAGGACTTAATTTCTTACATTCAAATCTTACATAGTTTACCTATTTTTTTTACCCCCCAAATTTATATGTTAATTCTGCCATTCACACATTAGTCTGTACAACTAATACTATTGTGATATTAGATGTGAATGCGTGAATCCTTGCGTCTCCAACAGAATCTGTGTTTTCAGGTACTCAGAATAAATTGCATTAAGACGATCTATGTGATATTACAAATTATGAGGAAGGATATTAATCTTTGAATGCTAATTCCAATAAAATTATAAGTGACTAATTTTGTGATTCTACTTTAAAAAATCTGAAAGCAGCCTGGTAAAAGACGTTATTTCCGAACTAAAGTTTTGTGCTAAGTTTGAGTGGGGAGAAGAAACTTTATCAAGTTATTTATATCAAAGTTTTTGAAGAGAATGTCATATGCCACAATAAATTGTTGTCATTGTTTGCACATCAACTGAAAAATGAAAGCACAATGTTTTTGAAACAACTACACAAAATTATACAACTCTCTTAAAAAGCAAAGCATACTTTTTTCATCTATTTCTGTATCACCATATTAAATCTCCTTTCTGACAGCTAATAGGAAATTACTGTGATTTAGGGACTGAATCTTTATCAGTAGTTGACAGGTAGAAAAAAATGATAAGGCCATACAAACAGTTATTTATAATAGCATTTAGCTGGAAAGTGGCAATCGCTCAGCATTTGATTTATGTAATTTTCCGGGGCAATAGAAATAACTTCTGCAGTCCATCAGGCACTTTTTATGAACCTGTTACTGAAGCATGAAAGTTTGCCTGCTCACTGCAGAAAGAACAAGATAAATGCAAAACTGGATACTATTGTGTAGCAGATAATGCAATTACAGATTCTTGTCCTGCTTAGAAATGATAATTCCTTTATAAAGTCAAGTTGATATTTAACCATTCTGGCTTTTTTTTTTTTTCTTCTTTTCTTTTCTTTTCCCCCCCTCTATTTTTTTTCTTTTTTCCTGAAGTGCACACAGTGGCGAAATTCTGCCTGCAGAGTTTAGTCTGCTACAATAAATGGGAGCTTGGCACAGCCATTGAGGATTTTCCTGGTAGAAACAGAGCGGTGGAATTAACTTTACTCTCTTTTCCATCTTTTTTGTGTTCCTGCTGTCCCATCCCACTTGAGGAATTCCTTGTCATGTCACTAGATGCTTTTATTTAGCTGGTGTTAAGCATGGAAAAATGAATGCCCTATCTCTGTCATATGTTTCTGAGAAACATTGGTAAAACTGATTCTTTGAAAAATCTAAAACTGCTCTGTGCCATGTTATGTTGCTTTCTAGCCAGGATGACAATTGGGAAAGCCAAAATGTGGTGAGGCTATCTTTTCCTTTTGCTGATGTTCTTGGCAAGTACTGAGACAGAAAGTGCCGTGAGTCTTAAACAGAAAATCATCTTATGCCAGAATTTTATGGTTTTGAAAAGATAGGAACAAGCAGCTGAATTTTTAGAGGTTCAGCTGGACAAGCTGCGATGCTTTGGGATCTCTTCTGTTCTCTTGTTTACTTGCTCTCAATTTGCAGGTGACCGTACAAATAATATTTTGCCTGTGCTACTTTTGTCCAGCTGTTGAGCAAAACTGCTTCATTTTACAGGTATCCAGTCAAAAGTGGGTGGACCGCCAAAACCTTCAGCAGCCCTGGGGTGGCTCTGTTGGAGGCTGACCCCTGGGCAGCTGGAGAGCTGGTAGAGTTAGTCTAGGATTACAGCAAATGCATCCCTGGGGGATTCTCTAACAGGGAAAATGTTTCAATATCAATAACACACATACAGTTTCAAATCTTATAATGGTGTGAATACACACAAGTCAGAAAGATGATATCAAGCTACTTCAGCTGAGGAGCTGTCCTGACCAGGATGATATCCTTAGAAATGAATTGCTGAAAGTTTAAGACAAAAATTAATCATTCAGTAATCATAGCTGAAGATGACTCCTTATGAATTAGTTTTCCTGTCAACAGACCTGTGTTTTCCATTTTTTTCCTGTTAGTTTACACCCTCCACCAACTCCTTTTGTGTGTGAGCAGTACCTTACACAGTAATGGTGAATTAATAGAATGCTGCCCAAAAAGGCTTAGTGAAGAAGACAGCCTTTGCTAAAAGAATTGTACACTTTAAAGAAGTGAGGCCTTAGGTCAACGTTATTATGCATTACAAGAAAGCAATAGCATCCTAAAAAATGATCGTTATTCTTGCATGAAGGGTATAGGAGAAAATTGTATTTGACCTTTGCCTGTGCATGCAGATCTCTACTAAATGTGGTCGCTCTTGCTGCAAGTTTCTTTTATTTGTTTGTTAAACCCTTCCTCTGCCGTGCCAGTGCAGTTGATGATTTTGCAGTGCCTTTCCTAGCAAGCACCAGTTAATCATAAGGTGCTTAGATTTAGTTAGATTTTTTTCTTAAGTCTCTTAGTACAGAAATTTAATAGGGGTTTCAGTGCTTTAAGGAAGAAATGTTAAGTAGCCTGCTAGCAGAACTTCCTCATTATATTACCTTATGCTTAGCTGCTCAGATGAAATGAATAATAATTTTCTGCCTTGGCTAGATTAGCTCTACAGAAGCGCCATAAGCATCCAGTCAAGCAGTTCTGCATGTTGAACTGTTTTTAATACATCCATTTGAATACCAGTTTAATGCGGTTTACTATGATGTTGCCATCACACATAAAATGGCATATCTTTTAACAATTTCGTTTAAATTCATTTTGAGCTCGCTATGTGTTAGGGTGTATATATGTAACTAATGATTCGTGGAGGTGTACATCTCTGTTGCACAATATGCATCAGTTGTTTGAATAATTAGGTAGAGGCACTGAATGTAGACTATGAAATAGAAATACTCAAGCGGAAATCCTAATCTGCCACAATAATTTAAAGAAAAGGCTTGTCACTGCCTCTTGTAAATCTTGAACAGACTGTTATCTTGCAAAGCCACAACAGCATAAAATGTAGCTTAATGAAATAGAGGTGCTTTTCTAATATCCTGGATTTTATCAGCTATGGAAATAGGCATTTTAGAAATGTAAAAAAAAAAAAAGCAATGGAGAAGAATTTCTTCTGAAATGCATGGTGTTTTAAGGGGGGGTTAAAGAGATCTAGAAACTAGGAAATGAAGTGGGAAAGCTCTAAATGCATTGGCATTACCAGTGCAGAAGACTTTAGTATATATCAAAATAACTAGAAAAAAGTATAATAACTCCTCTTCTTCCCTGCCCCCACCACAATATATTTCCTTCCTCTTGGTTAGATGGCTCCTCTGGGAGTGAAATTTTCCAGACTTTTCTGGAGTCAGGTATTTTTCTTTCATAGTTCCACCTTACATTCTGCCTTTAGCAGCCATAACTCAGAAAACAGAGCAATTTGGACTGGTGGAATGAACTCACCCCGTCGGATCAAAACTCCAGAACTTTCTCACGTATGTTATTTTTGATCCTTGTGCAGAGTTGTACTTCCATGTGGTATACAGCCCTGTGCTGGAGGAAATGGCGCTTTGTCATCAACTATGAGTTGACTCTGTAGCTGTATTCTTTTTTCCATATTTTTAGATTACATCTTCTTGTGCACTATCATGTTAAAGATCCTTTGGACTTGAGAAAGAGGGAAGTGTTTGTCATTTCTTAACATCTTAGCGTATTATTGCCAATTCATCATGTCGCATGGCATCCTATGACGGGATGATGAACATCAAACATTACTTGTCAGAGTCATATAACAAACTAGCGCTAAATTATTGAGTCTCGGTTGACAGCAGTTAGTAGTGGAGAAAGCCTTTGAGTCATCAATTTCAAAACCTAAGGGTGTTAAAAGAAGGCATTCCTTGCCAGGGAAAACTGTGAAATAAATCATTATGTTGCCTCTGCTGGCTTATGTGACAAGTTGATTTGCTTTTCTGCCTTTGTCTCTTTTTTTTTTTCTTCCCCCTGTTCTTAATCCATGATTTCTTTCATTCGTCAGTATTTTACCATTCTCAGATGGTCATAAGTAATTATCATGCTAATAATAGCATGATTGCTTTCCAAGGTTCTTATGGCTACAATCTCTGGTTACCATTTCTATGATCAAAAGTCATGATGGAAGGAGCTAAGTTAATGAGTTACAGGATTTATAGGTGCTAGGAAGAATCTAGGTTTGCCTCTCTTGAACGCTTTTGTTAACTTCCCCGTCATGAGCTAGGTAAGGTTTCCAGTGCCTGTTGCAGAATGACAAAGGATGTCCATTTTGGACATGGGATTTATGTGGTGGATTTTAGAGTTGTTTTTCTGCTACTTTTGTCTGTGTAATACAGTATAATTTTGCTTTCTGTGAACTTCACTAAATATTTACTGGTTTTGCTGAGTATTCTTCCCGTTAAACTCACTTTAAGGAGATTTGGGAGAAATGACTGCATTAAGTAGGCAAAGAGAAGCAAAGGGAGTCACGGTTTTCTTTTCTGTTTGTTTCTTTCTATTTTTGTGTATGGTCGTGAAAGAATTTAAGATGTTCCCCTGGGCTAGGAAAACATTTTGCTTCTCTGAATGGGAGCAGTTGCTTGGAAACAATGAGGGCTCTGTCATTGATACCAGCTGGAGCTTAGTCGACTTGTTGCAAGATTTGCCAACAAAACCTGGCCATATTAAAATACAATTTATATCTCCAAATATTTCAGGTCTAAGACATGTCAGATATGTTTTTCAGTTCAGCCTGCTCATTTTTTGCCACTCTTTGAGAATTACAGATTCACTTGCAATTTTTTTCTGAAATACTGTGGCTTGACTGTATTGTTCCTGTGGTATGATATATTAAACTAATTGCTGCAAAAATCTAAGCATTTTATTTTTTAAAAATAGTATTTTATCATGGTTATGAAACAAACTACACTGTAGATTAATAATTCATATTTTCACATTTGAGATAATAATACTACACTGTATCTCTCTTAAACACATCCAGTGTTTATCTGGCGGTTCATTTTTTTGGTAAGAAGAATGAAATTTTATTCACACTTACAATTTTGGACCTGTAAAATAAATTATATAGTAACTTATATATTTTATTATAAATTTTATTTTAGAAAGGATTCAGATAATTGCAAATTCAAAAATGACAAAACAGAAAGTTTTATTCAGTTAGGTTTTTATGTGTTTGCTTTATTATTTTTCTGTTGTTCATGTCAGAGAGAGAACAGGAATGTTTTTGCAACCTAGCGATATTTTGTCAGTGTGTAAATGAATCTATTATTTGACATTCTGAACTTATTTTAAGTGTCATATTTTAGGCAATTCTCTTTGATTATTGTGGTGGTTACATATGGTATATGTGCTCATATTAACCAGTAGGCTAATCAAAATGCTTGAGTTAATAGTCACTTTTAGCAATTCAGTACAGAATATAAGCTATTGAATGGTTAGCCCTTAATTTTTATCTACTTTTATGTACTCATGTAGTAGAAATCATTAGAGACACAAGGAAATAAGGAAGACAGAAGGAGAGAGAAGTGAAAAGGTAAGCAGATGGCCAAAGGATAAGTGGCTTTGGATTTTTCCAATCCAGAATTTTAGTTGAATATAATTTTGTTTCTGGAAAGAACATAAAGTGTGTGGAATCTAAGTGTCTGTGGTCTCTGGTGACGGACAGTATCAGGCAGTGGTACTTCCAGGAGAGAATGATGAAGTGCTCAAGGCAGTAGGGAGAGAAGAACTACTGGTGAAGTAAGAAGTAGCTGGGTATTCAGAACTATGTTCATATCCACAAAAAAAGATTTAGGAAGAATATAGGTACCTCAGTCTATGTATAATAATATAAAAAAAAAAATCCCTGAGCTCAGACATAAAATCATAGAATAATTTAGGTGGGGAGGAGTCCCTGGAGCAATCTTGTCCAACCCTTTGCTCAGAGCAGGTCCTTTTGGAGCAGGTTGCTCCAGACCTTGTCCATTTGAGGTGTGAGTATCTCCAAGATGGAGCTCTGACAGCCTCTCTGAAGCCTTCTCTCAGTGTTTGATGACCCTCATGAGAAAAAATTTTTTCCATGTATCTGATAAGAATTTATTTTGTTCTGCATCTGCATGTTATTATGTTCTCCATCTTCTCTCCACCTGGCGTTAGGTAGTTTTAGACAGCAATGAGACTCTTTTTAAGGCTGAACAAATCCTGTTCTCTCAGCTTCTCCTCATACATCATGGTATTCCACCCCCTGGTTCCAGTGGCCATCCACTGGCCTCGCTTCAGTAGATACATGTCTGTCTTACTGTCGGAAGCCCAAAACCGGGCGTGATACCACAGTGGTGGTGTCACCAGTGCTGAATGGATAGGAGGAATCACTTTCCTCAACCTGCTGGCTTCGCTGTTGCAGCTCAGTATGTGGTTGGCCTTCATCGTTGCTGTGACTACTGTTCACTTCTTGTCACCAGGACCCTGAAGTCGTTTTTTGCAAAGCTGCTTTCTATCTAGTCAGTGCCCACTCTGTATTGATGCATGGCGTAATCATGGGGGTAGGAAAACAGCTGTATTCTTGCTTCCTCCCTCCGGCTTGCACTCATGTGGCAAAATAAATGATCGAGCATGTTCTGATGGTTCAGTTGTCTAAATACAATAAACAAAATATGAGTGTCAATCTGTCAATTGTAATCTGTAACAGAGCAGCTGTTGGACAATGCAGATTGCAATCTTACAGTTTTGGATGTCTCTGCCATCCAGTTTAGCCGCCTTAGCCAAATGGAAAAGATTTAAGACAGTCTTCTGTGAGTGTTTCACATGGGTTGCTTTGGGGTTCCTGTTCTGAATCTGTTCTACTTTTAGGCAACTTCTTTTTCTCCACCCACTTTATAACTTTAGGTGCCCAAGGTAGGGCTGTGGTTTCTGCTCCAGGAGCTGGGTTCTCAGCATCTGTTACCATGTTCAGTGTCATCACCTTTAAGTATCTTTTGGATCTCACCACAAGTGACTGGATCACTCTGCATAATTTACTTGACATATTTAGCTTTTTTCCCTGGCTTAATGTTAGTGAAGAGAGTACATTTTAGGTGAGCTATCTGAATAGCCTCAAAGAATGGGTTTGTCAAACAATCACAGGCTTAATTGTATGAAATTCATACACTAGATTCAAAATGTGTGCTGTTTTGTTGTTCTTATTCCTTTCGTTATGGCTTATATTCCTTTTACTGCGTTAAAGTACTTCCTCTGCTTGCAAGCTGAAGACCACAATCTAGCATAGCCTATTTCCTGTGGGATTTGACTAACTCTTTGTAAGAGTAAATGATTCTTTCTCTCTAGTAAGACAGGTTAGTGCCCAGTATTCCTCACAAAAATATGTCTTAACATCACCTCTTTGTTTAAACATACAGTGTGGGTATTTCATTCGTCGTTCTTTACAGTTATGTCACTGTGCACGTGCAAGAGCTATCAAAGGAAAAAAAAATATTCAAAATCCAGTTGTTGCCATTGCTAGTCGAAAATAAGTCAGAGCTGACTGGCAGAGTAATAACTTGATGTGACAAGAATTACTGTGCTTTTTAGATACTTTTTAGACAAATTATGTTGAATCACTACTTATATGAATAAACTTTGACTACCTTAGATCGGGTTTCATTGGTATTTTTTTTTTTTTTACTTAGCTTCTGTTTACAGTTATGGTGTCACATAATGTGTGTCTATATGTATAAGTGCCAAGGTTATAGTTACAAAGTGATAAAAGAAAACTGAGATTTTGGAGGCCCTTGTTAGACCCTTTTAATGCTGGGCATACTAAAATGTTTTGCTATTGCATATTAAAATACTGACTTTCAGATGATTTTTTGTGGGGAATTTTTGAGTTGTTTATTTTTTTGTTTTGAATATAAGCAAGGTGTAAGAACAGATCCAAACCAGGAGCCATTTATTTTCCTCATTTTCTATTCTGAAGGAGAGCTGAAATATAAGGGGATCTCGAAGATTCATTTGGGTTGGGGGTAGAGGGATAAGCAGAAATATTCTTTTGTATAAAGGGAAGGGGGAGGCTGAGAAGAGGGTAGTGTTAAGGTACAGTTTCTTAAAAAAAGAAGAAAGAATGAAAAAATATATGAACAGTTACTGCTTTCTGTGTCCTCTAAAACGCAACCCGAAACAGATAAATAAAGCCCTGGGGAAATGTAGAGCCTTCCAGCGACAGATGCCGGGAGGAGTGGCATTTATCTAAGCAGTCCCTGTTTTGAATGTAGTAGGCAACCCGAGCTTCTCAAAATGTAGGAATCCATGCCTGAGAGAGAGTCAGAAGTGGATGGTGGGGTTAGCATATGGAAGGAAGAAGGTTGTGTTTAAAAGAAAGTGCCTTCCTGGGAAGGATGCTCTCCAGCTGTGTCCCATCTCCGTGTGGAGGTGGCAACTGTGTACACATCATCCCTGTCCTCCCGTATGTGCCATGGTTTTTGTGGAAATCAAACCTAAGCATAAGGGCTGGAATGCTCCAGAACTGACTGCAAATCACCTCTATCCTATAGGTTACACATAACATACGCATCTCAGAGGAAACCCGAATGGTCACCAGTAAGGATATAGTCCTTATGTCAGCTACAGCATATATTTGGTCAATTTTTATGATTTATTTCCATCTTTGATTGCAGATGAAATGTATCACTGTGGGCAGTCTGAAAAAAACGTGTTTTAAAAGAAGTTAATTTAGCAGATCTAAAGATCTACTGCAGGCAAAATATTAAGCTGGCAAACAGGCAAAATGTCTTGCCTTGTCTTGGAGACTGAACTACATTCAGAAGAGTTTGCTCTATGCAAAAACCAGCTTGTATTTTGTGCTGTAGCTTTTCTAAAAAAATGTTAGTAACCAGTAACGCTGTTCGATAATGCTGCCTGTCAGGTTTTTTAGGAACAACAGAATTTGTGAAGTTAGTATGTTACGTTGTGACAGCTCTTACCAGTACTTGGCATTAATTGAAATGGATCTTTGGAACAGGAGTGTTCAAAAACTGGTTAGCACAAGAGGATGTTTTGATGAACAAGTACCCTAGGTAACAAAGACTGGTTATCATAGCAAAGTTACTTGTTATACAACATTAGTGAAAATGATGCTTAATTTGTAGATCTCTTCCTCATTCTTCTTAGTCTGGCTTTAGACGTACATTACATGCAAGTATCATGTGCAAAACCCTTGTTTTTAGTATTAGCCTAGCTTTGCATCCTCTGTATTTAGTAGCAGTTTCTGCCACTAGAGAGTTGTTATGATTGTAAAATCAATTCCGGAAAGGTCCGATGTAAAAATCTCTTTCAAAAAGATGATGTGAAAATCCCTATAATTTTCTAAAATACTTTTAAAATCAGATATTGAAACAAAATGGTAAAAAGAATATTGCAATTGCTAGAGGTAATGTTTTCCAAAATGCCTGAAAGTACAAGAAACAATAAACGAGTCTGCTTCAAATACTTGAGGCAGTTTTATACTACGTTAGATTTCTTTGCACACAATGAAGTGTACCATGCAGACATAGCCCAGACCCCAATTGATTGTAATTCTTTATATAAGAAATTTTCTGGTGTGTGATTAGAGTGTATACTTAGCTGTATGTGTGTTGTGGCTGAATGGGAGGTTGCAAAAGCATCCAAGCTTCTAGGTGTGTGTAAATGTCATTTACTACCCTACTTAAGTACTTCTGGAAATAGAAGATCCATCTTCAAAATTTTTAAAGTTTGTTTGGTCAGTCTTATTGAAACTTCATGGAATTTAGATCCATAAAAAAGGCAATTTTTAAAGAAAGAATAGGATTTTTAAAATGCTGCCTTTTACTATTTTTAGTGTGGGCAAGAAGTTAGGATAATTTTTAGATTTTGACTTGGGTCCTGTATTTTTAGGCACCAAAATATTTATAAGATCGTCATAAGCCACAGAAGACTGAGCTAGTCTTTCAGCCAGTTGTCAGACTTTGCTCTTGACCTGTTCGTGTTTACAGGTAGAGTGCTCCAGAGGAGCAATGTCTTTCACTGTGTTCCACATCCCTTGAAGTGCTTTTGTCTCGATTCTGGAAATAAAAACCTGTAGGATTGAAGGCAGGACATATTCGGCAGAGCTTGTTGGTTTATGAAATCATTCTCCCCCTGGGCAGTTCAGGGGGAGGTGACTCCAGCACGCCGTGGGGCACAGTGCTTACAGGCATTTGTGTGGCGTTTTGCTGAATGCTTTGAGGGATCCCTTCACGTGATAGTGAGTTCGCTGTCTGTAAATATGCTCTAAAAAATTGGAAAAAGGGCCCTATGATTACCCATTGCACCAGAAATACAATTCATTGCTAAAGGATGGATTTCAAGAAAGATCGTAGAAATTACTAAGCAGTCTTTTCAGTGAATGCTTGTGTTATATATTAGATTTGAAAAGAAGAGGAGAAAAATACAACTTCCTGAAAGAATGATAGATAATATAGTGTCTGTGGGCTTTTTTTTTTCCCTTTTGTATATAATGACACAATTTAAGATTAGCTGTCAGATCACATTAGATTCTCTGAAATATTCTGTGGTTTATGTGAAAACAAGTCTTCACACAGCAGGAAGAAAGTGAGAAGAGCATTTATGCCAGTCAAGCTTACAGACGTTGTACTTTCTCTCACACATTTTCTTCCCCTCTCTCTCTCACCCTCCCCTCTTTTCTCTCCCCATTGCTGGTAACAACTGCATCAATAATAGGAAAGCTATCGAGTTAAGTTTCGTGCACCGCAGTGAAGTTGTTTTGATGAAATAGGGCTCACTTGCTTTAGTTTCTCATTTGTGACAATCTTTAGTAACAAACCTGATAAATCGAAGCTGGAAAACAAGTGTGTGAAGCAAGATAAAGGAATAGACTTCCTTCTTGCATAATGGCCTTGGGGATTATTTTTTTTTGTAATTTGAAGGAGAGTTATGAAGTTTAGAGTAACATCTTTTTGTAACTGCAGCTGAAATGAAATCTGAAATGCTTCAGGATCACCAGCTATACTGGGATGCTTTGAATGAAGCACAGGTAACTGGACAGACTCCCCCCATAGCTCCTCATGTGCATTTTCTTTGAAGCAAAGCGCTGTCCTCAGGGTTACCCCCTCAAAGCATGAATTCGGAACATGGCATTTGTGTGGCCGGGGGGCACGTTCATTCGCATCTCGCTGCTTACCTGAAAGATTTGTACGTTCCCTAAAAGCATTTGCCTTAACAGCACTGTGATGAACAGTTTCTGTCACTTCAGGCAGAAACTAGGTACTAAGTTGTGGTTCTAGCAAACAGATCATTTGGGCCACAGGGAGAGATACAGTCTTGACAGAGACTCTGGGAACATGGGGAAAATAAATGCTAGTTGGCACAATCAGATCCTTTACAAGTTGTGTAAGTCTCACTTTATAGAATAATTTTTTTATGTGCCTATGGGATTATAATTTCTGACAAAGGTGGTTTTAACGATATGTAGAAAGACAGTAAACTTCACCATAGGCAGGAAAATAACCTTCTGACTGTTGGCACAATTCTAACAAGGAGCTTCCAAGGGTTTCTTCTCCAGCTTCACACCCATTTAAAGCTAAGCTTTCATTTTTCATAGTTGTGTTTGTGTAATGTTTCATTTCTACCCAGGAGACTGTAACAGGCTAAGGCATATCATTCTGCACTTTTGGAGAATACAAATGTTAGCTCTTATGTATACAGGTCAGCAGTGCTTATTTAATGCTGAATTGGTGGCTGACTCCTCACTGTTAGAAGTTTCAGATAGAGAATAGATGTAGAAAATCCAGTCATCAATGAAAATAAACTTTTCAAGCCCTTAGTGGGTGGTATTTCCTAATTAGGTTGAAGAAAGAGCCTGAGAATCACATAGTAAATAGGCTCTGTCACTGTATATCGCAAATCACACAATGTTAAAGTCTGTCAGCAACATTATGGATGTTCAGATCACTAAATGAGTTTGTCTATTGAGCGTGGAAGGAAATGTTTCTTTGTGTTGCCAGTGGTGTTCAAATTTCTGCTTTTTTGGCCTGCAAGGTTCTCCTCTGCATCTGGAGAAGTTTCAGTGAAGGTGGTATCGTACTGGGCACTGGCTGGCCGAACGCTCAGACCTGTTTTCCAGTAAAAGCCTTTGCAAGGCTCTGGAGATGGAGGTATCGCTTTTCCTTAAATCTTTGGCCCCATTAAAATCCAGAAACTTAGTATTTTACTTTCTCTCTGATAAAAACAACATCATTCCCTGTTATTTCATGCTTACCAGTTTTAAAAGCAGAAACAACTGTGTGGACAGCACTGAGGTGAAGAGAGATGAGAAGAGGCTAACATTATATTAAGACTGAGTCCTCTAGATTTAAACCAGTGAACTGTCAGGTTGTTTAGTTCTTCTTCTGGATCTGCTCTGCATTAAAAATTATTATAAATTTACATTTGCCTTTATTTGCCTTCATTGCTTATACTTAAACTGAGAGCTCATAAGTGAAGTTTTCCTGTAAATAATACAATGTTGTAACATCCGTATTATGGGCTGATACATAGCTTTATTTGCACAGTGATATCAAATTTATTTTCACTGTAAGAGTTCCAGTTTAAATACCTAAGTTACCTAACACTTATCATTTTCTACAACACTCAATGTTCTTCACAGTCAACTTAGAGCATTTGAATAAACAGTTCAGAAGGCTTGAGTATAATGTGATTGCATTATTATGCTTTGGTTACTTGGCAGTTTAAAACTTATTTTCTTCCAATTTGGAATTAGAGCCTTTATTGGCAGATGTGGAACGAAGTGTAAGCTGGATATCCTCAAAATATTTTGCTTCTGTTTCAAGCTTTTAACGGTTTCTCTTGGCCTTCTTAAAAATAAAATGCAATTTTAGTAACAAGAATTACATCCAACTGAAAATTGCATATTTTTTGGAAATTATAAGAACTAGCTATTTCTATTTTTTTGCAAAGCATTTCCAATAAAATCGGCTCAGAGCTGTAATTCTTTTTCCATTTGATTGAATCCATTTTGCATTCAAGTAAATTTAGAAAAGTTTTTTTGCCCTTTCATTTTTTCTTCTTAATGAAGACTGAGGAGGTAAATTGAGTAGACAAAAAATGCTTTCATTGCAGTAGCTTTAGAGTTATAAATCTGCAGCAAAGAGCCAAATTCCTGGCTTCTCTGCACATTTAAAAACCTGGATTGCATGTTCAAAGTTGGAATGTATGTGTGTGTAGGCATATCCACGTATCTAAGCTTATTTAGTCAGATCCTTCCTTTCTGGGCATTGTACTTGTTGCAGGAGTTTTTACTTGAATCCCTGTTCTCAGAGGAATCCCCTTTCTCTTCTTGCATTAACCTGTTCAGTTATTCACTGTTACCTGCAATAACTATGAAAGAAATCATTGTATGCTCCTGGGCTGCTGTTGGAGCCGCACTAGCTCCACTGGTTATTATGTCTTCTCTTTTCTTTGAGGAAGCTGTGAATAGGTTTTATAGAAAAGGGGAATTTTTAAATTCTGCACAACCTATTTCATTTACTGGACTGTCCTTTTACTTGTGAATCTGGGAAGTGATTACATAGTAATTTGGGGAGTGACCTTCCAGGATGAATCCCATGACATATTTCTGGATAATTCCAAGTTGATCATCTCTTGTATTTTCTACTCTTTCAGAGATGTTCCTTCTTCCTGAGGCAGCAGGTGGCAATTTCTCCCAAGTAGCATTTAGTAAGCCTGCCAGCTATAATTGCCTCTCACTTGCATCTTCCGGGAACAAAAATGAATATTGCCCTTCTCTCTTTCCATTGCCATTTTTAAGAGAAAGGCAGATATTCAGATAACATTTATAAGAACCAAGATGCAGTCACAGCAGTTTTGAGGACTATGAGTCCTGTGAGATCAGCTCTATAAAGATGATAAGCCACAAACAGTTGCTTTGGATTGTAAGGGGCATCTAGATAAAATCTGATAGAAAATCAGAGTGAGATGATTTCACAAACTACATCAGAGTTCAGGTGAGCTTCTCCTTACTTTATTCAATGCCAGAGAGCTTTTTTAGCAATATTTGTTCACTGCGAAGTGCTTCTTCCCCACCGATATCATGTAGCTTCTGAAGACTTACACTCTCATTTTTAATATTGCCATGTCCGTAGGTGTCAAATGTTTGATATTAGCATGAAACCTTTAATTCACATTAGTTTCAGATCAAACGTAAATGTTTGTTTTTGTCCTTATTTACAAAGACTGTGTTAATGTTTGTTAAAAAAAAAAAAAAAAAAAAGGAAGGAAATAAAAAAACCAAAGCTTAATTTACTTTATGCCACATCAATTTCTAAAAGTCACCATCTCTCTCCCTATATTTTTTTGACCTTCTTTAGATGCATTCTTGACCCAGCTCATCGGGAATTATGTCCTCTCTGCTGTCCCAGTTAATTCATCTCCCTGAAATGTATACTAGCCTTTTTGTTGGAGTTTTACAGGAAACTCCATTTAAATGTATTTACATGTCCACAGAGCTCTATCACTGTAACTCAGGGGATGGTTTGACAGTGCTAAATGAAGAGACACTGCTGTGTCTCATTGGAGATACAAATACTTTTTTTGTGATTAGGTGTCATCTCCTGTAGTTGCATGGTCTGTTAGTAACTCATTGACTCAACAAAGTAAAAAATTCCTTCTTCCCCTGTTTCTGGATGACTCAATATTTACACTTTATTATAAGGTCTCTCCACTTCTTGAACATTATGTTCTATATTAACCTATAAAGTGAATGACTTTACATTACACAAACATTTAAATTGGATTAACGTGTGAAGCCTGTTAATAGCTCTGGACTGAGACCAGGCCCCGTGGTAATCAATTGCTTTGGGATAATATTAAGTTTGTGACTGACTCTAAATCACATCATGTGGTGTTTCAACTGCTGGAGCAAATGAAATGTTGAATGTTACATTCTTTACAGCAGTGAAAGTGTGAGGCTTCTTTTGATGGATTCAACATGCTGTGACAACATATCAGAAAGCCCTAGTCAGGAGACAGTTTTCTTTTCAAGGTTTTTGAAATTCTTTCCCTGCGTTTTACCTCTGTTAATACTTGGCAATCTTAGTTTCTTACTGCTAGCTTCTCCTTCTCTCCCAAACAATAAATTGATATCATTTGCTCAGACAGACTAGTTTGTAACATCTTGTAGGGTTTATGAGCAACTGTTCGTAGACTTAATCTGAACATGGATTTGACATGTTGATTACATATAAAATTTAATATTTTGTTTGGGGAAGAAGCATACTGAATTTTTTTATTTGTACTTAACTACTTGAAAGGTCAGAGTGATAATAAATAAGTTTACAGAATTTCATGTGTATAAGGAGGTAATTGTTGAAACGAGTTTCATGGAATTAACAACCTAGTTATACTGAATCTTTCTTTCTTACACTGGAACTTCCCTTGCTCTTATTTTGCTCTTATTTGGTCTTCCTTTTGACATGGAATAGTTCACAGCTTTGCTCAAAGAGTGCAACTGTCAAAACGCACTTTCCAAAAGTGTACCTTGTCTACTCCTAAATTCTATTGACTAGCATAGGAGGACATAAGTCTCCCTTCGTAAGTGTAAGTACTGTGGATCTTCTGTGTTCTGAATGTTTTGGAAGTCCACATAGACTAATTTATTTTGGTCAAAAGTACAGAAATCCTGGCCATGTTCCCTTCTTCACCCAAACACCTCTGCCACCCACAAATGCAATTTTCAGTAGGAAAAAAGGGGTATGTGCATCTGGTCAAGATGGATTGATGTACAAGATGGGAAACAGAACAAAAAATCTACATGCTGGGTTTTTTTTCCCCCTCTCCTAGTACTCCTTCCCATTGAAACCAGCATAAGTTGTGCAGAGTTTTGTGTAATGAAGTAAAATGAGCCTTAAAGTCATTACTGGTGATCATGAGGCACTGCTGTGCTTAACTTAAATTCTGTAAATTTTCTAATGAGCAGAAGGACCGCTGTTTTTGAGAGATTGTTTACCTAATAAAGATTAATGGCTTGATTCTGTTCAGCGAGGAGTACAATACGTTGCCTGCTTTTGCAATCAACCACAGCATAATTTTATGCCTGTCAGGCAGCTGGTTTGAATGTATATGATATAACATGTTTGTGGATGAGAATTCAGGAACAACCCCAATCTGCAGCTCATGGAAAAATGACTTCAGTAATCACTACCTTAAATGAAGAGGTTTTAAAGTAGACCTCGGTGTTCATTGTATCTTAAAATTTTATTGCAGTTCAACAATATTGTTGTTCTTTTGCTTTCTCTTGCCTGTTGAAAATAAAAGGAAAATTCAGAGGAATGTAAGAGCTGTTAATGTAATGACTATCATACAGTGTAAAAATAAGAACATTTTTAATACCGTGTTTTGTGAAATTGCTACAATAACACAACTCAAACGTTTGTTTATTTTTCCCTGTAAACTTTGCTGTAAGACAAAGAAAGTGCAGGAGAGAGACCAGCACCTTCTGGTGCCTGTCCGGTTATTTCATCTTGTAAGTCTTCAATTTATTAATAAATGGTGCCAAGTTCTGCCATTTTCTTGTATACCAGCAGATTAAATGTCTGGTCACGTGACAAGAAAGTGTCTGATGCCATTTTCTCCCTCTGGGAACAAGGATCCCTGTCTGAGCTATTGCTAACTCAGCTTATCCTCTCTTGATGTGTAAACTCCAGTTTCAAGACACGATGATGGCCAAATTGATGACCATTATGCGATTCACTGAAGTCAACCAGGTTTCATGGGATAGTTACTGGGAAGCCAGCCTGGTCTTCACTAGGTCTCCGAAGACTCTAGTTTTGAATGAAAAATAGGAAGGTTGTCAGGGATGTTCATTTGGCACTTGATCCTTGGCAGGAATTGTGATTGAGGGGGACATTCTCTGTCCATTCACTCTAATTATGGATTTCCTAACTTCTCAATTTTTTTTGCTCCCAAGCTTAGCAGGGCCTCTTCACTTAACCATCTTCAAAAGAGCTGAAGATTGATAAAAAGTACAGTGCATGCCCCAAAACTGAAGTGTGAAAGGAAGACAGGGAGAAGTGTTGCTGTACTTTTACTCTAATTTGTATCTGATAAGAAAATGCATTAAATAAAAGCTCGCTGCCTGTTTTATACAGTAAGTTTGTAATAGGTTATGAAGCTTAAAAAAAAAATCATGTACTCATAAAATGCCTGTGCTAGAGAAATCTGAGGAAGTTTCACAAGACTCTATAGGGGCTTCTTTGTCAGCTTTTATATTTGGATGAAAAATGCTTTTGATAAATTAGGAGACAGAATTTTTTAAACAAGATGGTGATTGTAATTGCAAAGGAAAAAGCAAGCATAAAAAAGGGAAAGACGATTACAACAGGTTAAAACCACACTGAAAATACACGACAAAAGTGGAAGTAAGTAGCAAAAAGTGTGTGAAAGTAATTTTAACATTCCCTAGACATGTCCATGAAACAAAAATAAGTCTGAAAGAAAGGTACACTCTGTAGGATGCCGATAGAAAGCACATTATCACAGCGGATGTCTCTTTCACAAAGAGACTTACTCAAAAACTAGATGAAGTGTGCACTGGAATCTGTGTTGCCCCAGTACCCCGCCTGGTAGCTTAAAAGTTATCTGGGTAAATCCTCATTAGGATTGTATTAACATTGTGTCTCGTAGTTCAAACATACCTTCAGGCATTGATCCTGTGAACTCTCTTCCATGTGTTTAATAAGACACACATTAACAATTCCATTTAATTACACTGATCTTTACCTAGGTTTAATGTAAGTCTGTGTATACAGTTACAGTTTGAAATGGAAAGAAAATCCATGAAAGTTATGACTAAAGTCTTAAATAGAAACACAGAGGGAAGTATTATGAAATTTATAAAATAGCTGACGAGTGAATCCTTAATTCAGTGGAGATAATGGCAAAATCTTACTGTATTTAGTGGAGCCAGACTTCTAAAAACTTTTGCATGAAATTCTTGGCTTGTAGTCAAAGAAATGGATTTTTACATACATACGTTTGAGTTTATGTACGTAACTAATATATATTTATTAACTGAATGATATATGCAAAGTGCATATGAATTTCCCCTATAGTATGCTGTTAGGGATGCCATGGAAATGGATTTTGATCCTTTCCGTGAATCTGTTTCCTGGATTTCCTAGATACCAACCCCTGTTCCTGGAACAACAGCCTAGCGCCAGGCCAACAGCCAGCCAAGAAAAGGCTCAGAATTATTCCCGCAGAAGCGCTGGTGCTACTTAATCCACCAGACACAAACCACTGTCAGAAAATCACTTCACCTGTTTTTTTTATTGAGGGACAAAGAAAAGATGAAGATAGCAACCCCTTTTTCTCCTAAGGCTTCAGTAATCGTTATTATTGTTTGTTTATTATTACAGAAGATACTGTAATCTCCTTGAAGCAGGGATTGTCTTCGTGTGTGCTGTGATCAGCCACAGCAATCTTTTACTTGACACACTGCCAGCTGTAGCATGGCTTTATTAATTAAGTAATCTTTTTAATGCAGTATTTGTATTATTCAGTCTTATTACACATGTGCACATTACTGTCCAAATTTATTAAGAAGCAAATCTGAGCACATTTGATATTCTGTGAAGTCTAAATCTAGAAGAAATTTAAACAATATCACTGAGAGAATATTTCACTAAAATAGTATCTCCTGGGAGGACTAGTTGGCAAATATGTGTTCACATGGTGATTTGGGATCTGCCCCTGACCCTTGCCGTGAGTCTTCAGTTAGCTACTGTTAAATTTAGATTTAAAGAATTTGCAGCTTGCTAAATAAATGGCAATATTTATCTTTGTCCACTAGTAGACATAGGCAAATGCTATTTCATAAAGGAATTACTTATTACATTTATGTGAAGGTCCAATTAAATTATTCGGAAGGTCTTTTCACTGTTCATTCGTCTGTACTAGATCATGCGAGAGAGATAAGAATCGTGAGATGTAAGATACATTGAGCTACAACAACATAAAGTAATATAGCGCCCTGCTTTTTATTTTACTTAGAAGCTTTTTTGGGGCATGGTGGTTCACAGGTTAATGTTGAACAAAAAGTTGAACATTTGAAAGAAAAGCAAATCTCTTATGAGAAAGCATAAGAGAATGAGTATGACTTCGGTACCACTCTAAAGGTGGGAAGAAATAAGTAATTCTCTTGGAATATTGAAGTTACCCACACAGAAAAAAGCAGAAAGTAATAATATAAAAGTGAAAGAGAAGCAAAAAAACCCATTATGACGGACTAGTAAAAGAGATGGAAAAAATATTTGAAAGTAATGACATGCAGAATAGAGCTTATTCTGACATACCATATTAAACACGATGCTTTGTCTAAACTAGAAATGATAAATCACCCACTATTTATGAAATAATAGTAGACGTGCTTGAAATGGCTAGGAAGAGTAGGATGTTTATATAGGCAGTATGCTGTTTGAAATGAGGAAAATTCAATGCTGTAATGGATTATGTAAATAAAGTAATATAGATAGTATTTGAATATAGAGGTGACTAAATCAGTCTAATAATTGTAAAATGGTATTGATTTTCTTTGCAAAAAGAACAAGTTTGCAAAGTAATTCTTCTTTGTTTACTAAATATGGTGGGTCTTGAGGTGAGATAGTTGTTGGATTGTGCTTATATCAACCGAGGTGCAATGAAGCAGTAAAATTTATAACCCCATTTTTATTTTTAGCAGCGTACATTAACGGCATTGGTATTTTAGTCCTTATATAACAAACTGCTTTGTAAATATTTGTAAATGCAAGGATAGAGGAAATTATTGTTGTATATGAATAAAGTGAGACTGATTACCTCATAAAAATATTCGCTTTTGACAAATTAGTTTTCACTTAAAAGCTGTGACGAGAAGAATTGCTATTATCCATGTCTGCTTTCTGACGAGTCAGCTTTTCTTCACAGTTACTCTCTTGTAATGCTGAACTTTCTGAAGGTGTTGGAATCCAATAACAATACCGACAGCACTCTTCTCAACAATATGGTATAGACCTTGCGTTTTGCTCCAGCGAAAGAGTTGGATCAGGTTGATGGTCAGTGTTAAATTGATGGTTATTAGGTTATGCCAGAGTAGAACTATGTATGCATGTAACTGCACTGCAGGGAAACCATGCTTTTCTCTGGAACGGTTGCATACGTGTATCTCCTTGCCATAGATTTATACATGTGTGAGATACATACCTGTGTGGAGAAGCCCTGACAGGCACACAGTATTGTCCTCCAGCAGTCCCTGGGTCATACAAGGTCTTCTAGGTTCATATTTGGTTGTCACAGTTTACAAACCCCATGTATCATCCTAGGCTGCTGAGAGGTTAATGATCCCCTAGTACTTGTAATATTAGAAAGTTTCAGCCAGATCAATTTGCAGCTTCCAGTTCTCTTTGCTGAGGAGTAAGCCGTTGAGGCTTTCGTTGCACTGCAAGAAATTAAAGCTATAGTTATGTTGTTGTGCTTGTCAGTTTGTTTTCTTTTATCTAGATAGTGAGAGACAGTCCTCGAATACAGACTAGAATATAAACTTCCCCATGCACTTGAGTGAGACCAAATACAAATGTGAGTCATTGGCTTGAAGGGAATCTGCCAAAATTGCAGATGAGATCTGTTAGAAACTGTTGAAGGGTGTCCTGTTGAAAAGGTCTGTAGCTTTTTGCAGATGTCAGTGAGGTCTACAAGCACTGAACATATTGGGATTCAATCAAAATATCTTAATAAATATGTCTCAGAGTGAAGGAAATTGTGAGAAGAACGAACTTCCCTTACTATTTTCTTCCTCATAACAACTATCTCACTAAATATCAGTAGGAGGACATACTTACTGTTTATATTTCTGCGTCATCTCTAGAAATAAGAACTTAGTTTTATGAAACATGATAAGGATTTAGTTGTATAAATAAGTCAATGCACACTTACATCATTTTCAGTCAAAAGTCTTGGTTAGATCTTGTAGGTTAAGAGGCAGCTTTCTATTTCTTTTTAATGCTATCCTTGTTCTCTGCTTCAGGAAAACCAAATAAAAAAGATCTTGAATAGATTGAGCCTTTTTGGAGATTCTCTACCCATCCACCCCCCCCCACCATGTGCATACACAAGATCACTGAATATTGATGAGATTTTATGTTACAGGTTATGACCTCAAAATAGAGCAGAGTTTCATCCTGATCAGAAACCTAACAGCTGACCTGGTTTTCTTCCAGTTTGCATATTTTTATTTTATTTTGTTGCTGCTTATGCCGGTATAAAACCCTGATACATCGAGTTTCATTCTTACTGTATTTGGCAAAAATAAGCCAAGGCCAACAGTACAAATCATGTGAAAATATACATTCTCATCATGTAGTAAAGATAGTAAATAATTCATAGATTCTTCTAGCCAGTTGGGATCAGCAGGTCATCATGTCTGACCTCTTCCTTAAAATAAGCACAAGGATTTTATTCAAATACTCTTTTCTAGGAATATTATAACTATGTATACCTATAACTAACGTTAATGGATTTGCTACTCCAGTCGAAGTGGATCAGATCACTTTTCCTCACATAATGGTGCTGTATGTGAAACAGGTGGGAGTTTATTTCAACCATCGGGAAGCTTAGACTGTATCTGGGGTAAAATGTACACTATGAAGGGCTTGGGGAAGGGAAGACAGTTAGCAATACTCTGGTTAGAAAGTGATGGGAGAGGTCACAGATCACTAGGGTCATAATTTCTCAAGCACTTTGAATGAAAAATCCTAGTTTCAGAAGTAGCTTCTGCATTTAATGTTTTAGAAGCAATTAACCATTAATGAGATTTAGGATAAGCATCTAATTGTCTTAAATTATAGAATATAGGAAAATTAATTACTTAAGACACCGTCTAAATTTTACCCCTCATTTCTTACAGCCTGTGCTCTGCTAATCTTGAACATCACAAGTGGCCAGGTCCAACGTTTTGTGTGGTTTTAAATGAAAAGGATACGGAGCAAAAGTGCTTTTCGATTTTATTGTAGCTGTTCTGGCACAGGGGATTCGCCCTCCCGTCCCCCAAACACTTTTTCACCATTTCATGGGGCAAGATGCTCTTCCATCTTTCTGTCTTTCATTTAGATAAACTGCGAGAGAAAATAGTCAGAAAGACCACGGTGGGCTTTTTTGAATACTGTGAATAGCATAACCTTAACTATTATTTCTTTTTTGGCTTGAGCCCTGTACGTTTAGCAAATGTTCCTTGATGCTATGTTTTCATCCTGTCTCACTCATGCCTCCCTTCATCCCATTTCCAGCCTATCCCAAAGCAAAGGCTGGAGAACACACTTTTTGGAGTCTGATAGCTGAGTGGCTGCTGTGGATTGATGTTCTTTGAGTTTGAATCTGAGGTGGGCTATCTACACTAACCTTGGGAGTGTCAGATAACTATTGGCTCATATAAAATTATTTTACTTATTTAATTTTCAGCATCAGTTTCTGCCATGCACATGTAATTTACACACAGTACTGCATTTGAAATCTTAAAATAATGTTTCCTTGATTAGAGTATTACAAATCTACAGGAAAGAGATGGATTTCTGATGCATTTCTAGTTTTGCTTGTGTTAGGAAAATAACTGCAAGGTTTCACAATACTGCAAACATTGCTGTGACTGACAAATGTGTGAGGAACTCCAACAAGAAGATTAGTTACCTGAATTACACATGGCTATGTCAATGCAGATAATACTCTAATACTTTGCAGACAACTGAAGTGTTTCTGGCATCAGCTTATAGCTATAAACAATGTCAAAACCAGAAGAGGACAATTTCTCAGAGGACCTGGGGATTAGGTTCAGAATTTAATCAAGAACTTTTATATGCAAAACCATTCATTTATTGCCTTGATAGATTTCCAGTTTGTTGTTGAACTACTTGGTCTCTGTTGACATCAATGTAACATCTATTAAATCTTCAAACTTTTTTGCTAAGAAGGAACATTTGGAGCTTGTGGATGTTAAAAGCCTATAATGTTATATTTTCATAGGTGATTAAATCCAAAGAAAACTTGCGTCTTGTGGAAAATAAAAAGTAAACAAAAGAGAGAAACTGGAGAAACCATCATACAAAAAGTACTTCTGCAGCTTCTCTATTTCTGTATTTAGTTCCCAGACTCAATTACTCCATGAATGTAGTTCTGATTCCAAGTCGCCTGTCTTGGGTTGCCTCTCTGTGTCAGCGCCATTTAGAATATCCGTGACTACTCTCAGTTGCTCTCTCTTTTCTGTACATCTCCAAGACTAAGGACTTCACAACACAGACTCACTCTCTCATGTGTCAATGGTTGAATTTTGAAGCACAAATCTTTCACCCTGCTATTTTTCAAAATGCTGCTACCAACTAGAACTTATTCACTGTGCTGATAGCTGCTTTGGAAATATGGGAAGTAGCAAGAACTGTTTAGATCCTTAGTTCAGCTACGCTTCCATTCAAATCTGGAAATTATTTTTGAACTGTATGATCAGTAATTGATATTTTTAGAGGCAATAAGGGGATTATCCTTTGGATAACTCCAAAGGAAAACAGCAGAAGTTGGATGCAGAATCCTGGAAAATCAGAGCCTATGCTCTGTACTTTGCTACTCAATTTCAGGTTGCTACTGTCAGTCAGTCTTTTAACTTACTCTGTGCTATCCTTCATCTTACCAATTTTTTTTCAATTATTTATGAAATTACTATTTTCATGTCTCACTGCTGTTCTCCAATATGCTGAATCTCCTTTTTTTTTTAAACTACAATTAATTCCTACCTCTTCTAGTCTGTATTTCTAACAAATAAAACAGTTGAATTTATTTACTGCAAACATAGGGTCTAAAAAGGTGTGCTTATCGGTATCATAGAACAGGGGCTTAATCTTTACCAGAAATGATCTCTGAAGTAGTCATTACTTTTCTTGATGGATGTTAGATTTCATGTTGGGATATGATTACACGAACAAGTATAGATAACTAATTTTTTCATATGTAAGCAAACATTCCATATGTATGTGAAACCTATTTGTGGCTTTTTCCTGAGGAGAACTATAAAACATAACAAAGCAGTGATGTGTGCATATATTTGAGTAGCCCTTATTCTCTCTAAGCCTCAACCTTACTTTCCTTGTTGTTATTCCTCTGTGGTATACATGCACTGAGTCTATAATCTCATTGATTCAACAACTATTACTTATTTACCCCGGTGGTTCCATGTACATTTATATGTATTAAGAGCCACGTAAGCCTAAAAATACAACAATAATATAATCTGTACTGCCACATAGGTTAAAAAGGATAACATTACACTGCCTGTTGCCTATCATCATTGATTTTTGTGAATCATTTGGGGCTTATGGAGAGTAGTTATTTGGGAAATGTCAAGACACCAATCACAAGGTGTATGGAGTAGCTTTGTTGACAACTAGTAATCATTTTTACCAGTAAAGCATTTTTATTGTGTAGTCTTATACTGCTGTCGACTGCTGAAAGGTGTAACTATAGAACATAGGTCTGAACATAGACTAGGCACGCTGTATCAACAAGTCTACATCTGGTTTCGACTAGCACCTGCAGCCAAAGAGATTATTATGATTTTCCTTTTGAAAGGATTTACACCATACAGTATGCATTTAAAAATGCTGATGAAAATCTTGGAGTATGTGAGGGAAAAATTTAAAAAGGTAAGGCTGACATTTCATTGGGTAACACAAATTTGAATTGTGATGATATTTTTATTACCTGCATCTCAGCAATGAGAGCTTTAAGAATGGAGTGCTAAAGCATCGTTAGTCCAGAAAAAAAGAAACCACAATAATCGTAAGAATGTGATACTACTTTTTAAGGAGATAGAATGGAATCTAGTTTGGGGTTTTATGATTCCTATTATATGTTTTTCCTTTGCATTTTATTTATTTTTTTGCTTGATATCTGTGTATTGTAAACAGAGTGATAATTAAAACAGAATTCTAGGTATTTCAGGCCACTCCGTAACACCTCTTTCCTCTGCGAATGCTATTGGCAGCATCAAGTTACTTACTCAAGCCCTGAAAGGAGACAATGCTTCTGCAGAAAAATCCCTGTAGCAAAAGTGGATCACACTCAACCCTAGTAAACTCACCACCTTGTATAGAGCTGCAAAAGAAATTAGGCCAGTTTGTCTTTGTGGCTCTCTAGACACTATTAAATAGTTGATTGTTATTTTTTAAGTGAGTATAATGATATGGAGAAGCTCAGTAAATGATTTCCCCAAAACCATTTAGCAAGTAAGTTCTTTAAGAAGAACCTGTATCTTTGAGTCCTAATAATGCGTACAGTGTCGTACTGTGTATTTGAGAGGAAATGCTACCAGCCGTTTAATTTCTCTGTTACTGTTTCCAAGAGACAAAGAACATAGAAACAGAAGAGCAGGCAGGAAATAAAATGAATAAAATAAGATTATTCAGATCAATATTAGCTTCATAGTTTGTATGTGTCCAGGAAAATACAGAAATCAGTGATGGAAGTTAAAATCAGTATATCACTTGTTGTTTATGACTATTAATTTTTTAGTAGTATTTTTAAAGCCTTGTGTTATTAGTACGTAGTTGGGGAAGACATACTATGTCATCTTTGAGAACAAGGACTTGGTGTCTAAAGGTACCAAAGCCTGAATAAGATAAGAGGGAGAAGTATTTGGCAATTAATTCAGAAGTGAGAAGGAATAAATTCATGATGGAATGAATCAGTCGATGCTAAGGGTTTTCTGAATGCTGGAAACAACTCTTTTACAAACACAGTATTTTCTGATTGTCTTTGAAAACCGCTTTTGGAACTTGACAACTCATTTGGTAGATGTCAGCTTTCAGGTTCAAAAAGCTTGGCATATAAAATTCAGCTTGGAATGGAAAATCTAGAGCAGATTTTCTGGCAGATGCTCCCAGCAACATCACAGAGAACTTCCACACTATAGGTGATGGGGTTTTAACACAGTTGTCTTAGTGCTAGATTAATTTGTAGACACTATTCCCTAGTCCTTTGGCATTCGGGCAAGTTAAGAAAGAAGGAATCAAGTTCACATGAAGAGGCATGTAAATCTTGACAAAAGCAGCTAAGTTAGAGCAGAAACAGTACGAACCTACTCATGCAGTAGCAATCTAGGCTGTTTTCTTGAAAAGGATATAGAGCTCTATTGATTTTTAGCAGATATCTTGTTTTTCTTTTAGTGTTGTGAAAGCTGTGGGAGAAGACCGTATGTAAGCCATTGAATCAGTGATAATTTTCAGACAGAGATAAAAATGTTCAGTTTGTCTGGATATTCTTATGGAGTGTTCCAGCCATTAGTGGAAGCAGAGGGCAAAGGTTATGTGCCTTGATCTCAACCCAAATTTCTCAGAGACTTTCAATGAGCCAGTTACTTATTCTGTATACATCATCTTCATGAATGTTATGAAGAATGAAAATACCTGTTGTTGTTTGTTTAAATGAGAAATATGTATGTTTTTTCTTAACCTTTCCCACTGATTCCTAGTGTTCTTCATTCTTAATATCATAGAATCATAGAATCATAGAATAATTTGGATTAGAAGGGACCTTTAAAGGTCATCTAGTCCAATCCTGCTGCTGTGGGCAGGGACATCTTCAACTAGATCAGGTTGCTCAGAGCAGCCTTGAATGTTTCCAGGGATGGGGCATCTACCATCTCTCTGGGCAACCTGTTCCAGTGTTTCCCCACCCTCACTGTAAAAAATTTCTTCCTTGTATCTAGTCTAAATCTACCCTCTTTTAGTTTAAAACCATTCCCCCTTGTCTTGTGACATCATGCCTTGCTAAAAAGTTTGTCCCCATCTTTCTTATAAGCCCCCTTTAAGTGCTGAAAGGCTACAATAAGGTCTCCCCGAAGCCTTCTCTTCTCCAGGCTGAATAACCCCTACTCTCTCAGCCCTTCTTCATAGAACATGCATTCCATCCCCCGATCATTTTCGTGGCCCTATGATACTATATTTAACCAGTTTAAAATTTGACATACATATACATAACCAACATGCAGCTATTTCATTATGCATTTATATAAAGTAATTTCTCATTAAAAAATGTGTGTTAGTTGAATAGGTATATTGTGATATATTCATGCCACACTGCTTCTAAGACAAGTGATTTTTTCAACCTAGTGCTAAAGGGATGAATCTCTTCTAAATTGGCCTACGTGACAATGGAGACAAGATGAATTGCAGTCTGTTCAGGCTTTGAACTGTGAAGCCTGTAGGTATTTGCACAGTATTTGATAAATAATTTAGTAAAAACATTGCATACTCTATTGCAAATCTACTGATAATATTTTTCTTACATTTGGTTGCGTCGTTTTCTATAAACTCCTGCAGAATTTGGAAGAGAACTGTGACTTTTCTATGGAATTGACAAATTCCCGTAGAACTAAATAAAGAATGTTATTTATGATACCAGAGTCAGAAAAAATGTATAGGAAGAAACCCACTTGAGACAGTGACTTGAGACAGATGTAGGTACCTGAATATTTTTAAAAAAACGTAAATAGAACTTCCAGGCACTTCCACTATTCACAAAATCTTTTTCTAATTTGTGGTGCCCAACTTTATGCCTCTAGGCATGCTCAAAGCCAGTTAATTTTGACATGAATTGCTCTGCATCTGGCTCCTTTTTTCAGCTTCTTCGGGATTCACAGAACAGGCATTGCCCTGACTTCCTCACCTGTGGAACCAGATGTTAGAAAGATACTAAAAGTGTTCTTTCAAAGAGCCACTGAAAAAATACTAAGGAGCAGTTTCAGGTTTTGTCAACAGTCTTTCTTATTATAATCTCTTTCAACTTGACAGAAGTATTTCTACCAGTTTCTTTGCTCGGTGTTTTGGTAGTCTCATAATATTTTTCCACTTGTACAGTCTGGTTTTCTGCTGGAAAAGAGGCCATAACTCAGAAGTTTTTGGAAAAGATGAATCATAGGCTTCTGCTTTATCCAATAGGTCAATGACTTGAAAACTGGACTGTATTTGGGAAACCTCCATTTCAGTCCTTCTGTTGTCCAAAAAGCGGATTCGTGCCCGGCGTGCAAGTAACCAATTCCACACGCTCAGGAGAGATACTGTTTTATTCAGGCCTGGGTGCTCGGTGGACTTGCCACAAATCAAGCACACCTGGTCTAATCACCTTTCTGTTTATATCCATGCTTCTCATACATATTTTAAATTTCTCTTTTACATATTCATTAAGTTTCCAGGAACTAATTATAATATTACATCATCCTAGACACATGCGCACTAAAGCCTTTAGGGTCTTCTTGAGGGTCTCGGGTGGTCTCTGGTGGTCAGCGAACTTTCTGTGAACTTGTCCTTCCTTCTCCTTATAAGGTTGCAACTTGTCCCCGAGCCATCCTTGGATCGCTTTTGTTTACGGTTTCCATAGTCGAAGTTAATTATCACTAGAATCTAACAATGCTTCTAGGATACACAGTTTATACTAGTTACAATTCCACACACTTACAAACACAACACCTGTTAGTTACCTAACTTCTAAGCAAGAAATCTTCATTGTTTAGAATTAAAGAAGCGAGCAGTATGGAATAAGAGGTACTGTAACAGACTATACCTACTGCATCAATTCTGTAGTACAGAACGTGAAGCCCTGCATCCAAGGAGAGCTCCTTGACTTAAGTTAGTACTCTGAGGATATTTCATTCCCTTCTGCTGGAGCTCTTCTGTTTAAAGTGGTCAGAAAATCAGCGGAGCATTTAACACTTTGTGAAAACCTCCCTGTAGCTTTGTCTTGGATCATGAGGAGGAGTAGAAACATGTAGGTCAAAACTCCCTCAGGCAGAGGAGGGATTGAGTCCAGGACTTCTAAATGTTCTCCCAGGTTCTTATTATCAGGCTTTGGAGCAGAGGGGCTTAGCACCTCTTAGATTTCTTTGTCCGCTAATGTGTGTGAGTACTTACCATAATGTTCCTCTAATGCTTTCAAGTGCTTTCTACCTTAGCATGCTTTTCACTAAAGAAGCCATTTAAATGAGTGTTTTCCGAATAGAAGGAGGTGATTTTTGCTGTTGCCGTGATATGTGCAGCTTAGGATCACCATCTGTTGCTACCTCACATAAATTATCGGTTGTTTAATTTAGCTTTTTTCTCATGTCATTTATTTCCACATACAGAGGCAGCAGCTTTACCAGTAGATAATAGGAAGTTATTAACTTGTTTCACCTTACATTCCCACAACCACATGCTGCTATTTCTTATAATAACCTTGGCTTCAGTAATCTGGCCCTTTGTGGGGTCTTTCGAGTGTGTTGTGTAATTATATTGCGACTACAGAATGAATGTAGACTGTCATTGCATTACTCTACTAATCTAATATGGTGATTGGGGTGTTGTTTGTATGATACCTTCGCACTTTTCTCATCTGATAAAGTTCTGTTTAAAATTAACTATTCCCTTTTTCTGCAACACTGATGGATTCCGCTCCACTACACAGCCAGTGTAGGAGTAGGCAAATGTCTGTGAAACTGCTAAAACATGAGTGGTAAAATTGATGGAAATAATATTCATTTCCAGGTTTTAAGGGAACACTACCAGCAGCAGAGTCAACAAAAATCTAAACTGTTCGTGGGAATTTTTTCAGTGGTTTTAATGGGGCAGTTTAAAATAATAATTTTTCTGAAATGTTTTAACCTAAGAAGTTTATTTTCTTTTAAATTATGTATTACTTGCTGTATTCTTAACATTGCAGTTTTCCTAAGTAAATTAAATATAGCATAAATCATTGAAAAAAAAGAAAGGGGAGAGAGGCTGAGAATCTAAAACGAGAGAACATATTCACCACAGGCATTTAAATTCTCTTTGTTAACATTTAGTGCTGAGTTTGGCTCCTTTCAAGATTATTCCCCTAACTGGCAGATTATGGGACTCTCTGCAAGAAGATGGCAGTAAATGCAATTTGCCATCTGTGGGCAAGTTTTTCGTGGCAGCATACCTGTATCAAAAACAGATCTTTATCATCATGCTGTGTTTTGAAGTAAATGTCCAAATTTTCTGGTAATGCAAATCAGACTCTTAAAATGAAAATTAATGGTGTTTAGCTAATTCAGCCATGTGAGATTCTGACCCTGTTTTTCAAGATGTCCCTTATTTTCCATAAAATGATTCATTGGTAATTGTTAAGACGGATATATTAGTGATTGTTAAAGTTGATTGCAAAGTTGAAAAAAGTTAAGACCTAGTACCATTAAGAGATCGAGACCTATATGTAGATATTAACTTTCTGATAATTATGGTGGATCACAGGTAATATACGCCCCTACTCTTTTTTGCAGTATTTGACAGTAGTGGTTACAAATTCTTTGGTATGTCTTAGAAAAGGTCAGCATGTGGCTTTCCTCTTGTTGCACTGAGACACGCATATTTCATACCATGAAAATGCTGCTTGATCTGCCCTCTCATATGTTGCTCTGAAGCACTTCAATAAAATGAAGATCGTATCTGTCGGAGATTAAAGGAATACTTTTATGGATCGGTGTAATCGATTCATTGGTTTATGAACCCAAAGTTCTTTAGAGGGTGCCACAAATATTTATGATGTCCTTGAGCATTTGATTTTACACCGGATCTGTAAATTAGCTGAAAGATGTGTAAAAATTCATATAGTCAGACAGCTCCCTCTTGGCTACACACATAAAGTGGCTCAGGAGCATAAATAATTCCTG
>NW_009225079.1:35348-52604 GCF_000690835.1 Fulmarus glacialis
TCATAATTTATGCTATTTTGCTTCTGCATCTGCTATTCTGAGGAAGAAGAATATAAAGAACATTTGCATTTGAAGAAAAATTTCCCTCTTTGCATCAAACTTCATTCACTTCGGGAAATCTGTGGTTACAAATGGTAATCTGAAGAGCTTCAGTTGAAATTGGCAGGTCACAGAGGAAAAGCGCTTCAGATTGTATTTTTGGAAAAGCTGAAAAAATGACCACAGCCTGAAAATTGAACCTTAGAGACCTGCAGAGATGTTGTTACTGAGGATGTCTTCTGTGCATTTCACTGTGTAAAAGTGTGAAGTAAAAATATGTGATAGTAAAAGATGGTCACAAGATACCCAAGTTAACCTTTGTTCTTCCAGTGTCACGTTAAAAATATAAATACAGAACAGTAAAGAAATTCCAAATTACAGTGTCTAGAGCAACTTGAGTGCAATCATGCTGCATGACTGATTTCCCACTGATAGCTGTGTGGAGTTGAATGACTTGCTTATGACTTGGGAAGTCTTACATGTGCTTGACGCCCTCTTCTATTTGCATTTGATAGTGATTAAACTGGATCCTGCTCTTTGAAACAGTTAGGGAGCTATTGGCAGAGTAGCGATCTAATAATATCTGAAGTTTTTTACTCTTTCTTGGGCTATAATATTCCAGATTTAGTGAAGGCCCTTACAATTTGCAAACACCACCTATTTGGTGGATTTCGTTGAACTGAAAACATACTTCCCTTTTTCAATGATGTGATATTAAGTGCGATGACAAAATTGCTAAAGAACATATTACTTTGATTTTGCTGAGTATATGATAATTGTTGTTTGAAGGTACTGGGTAGAGAAGATGTGAGAGCAACAGAATCTGGTCTTGTCCTGTCGAAAGCGCTCAGGCTGCCTCTTCATCACCTTACTGGGATACCTGCTACTGAATCATGTATCACTCTACGATGCCAAGATCAGAAATCTCAGGAGGCTTTTTGTTTACATTAGTAGAAATCCATCCTGTCAGGTATTTTTATCTAATAGTTTTAGATTTACTACTGTCCCTGAGAGTATGAGGACTTCTAAGTGGCTAGATAGGTGATAGGAGATGCCCTTATGTAGTCTGAAAAGTCTGATTTAAAACATATAAAGCTAGAAAATGGTGATTTAAGCTAACTAAAATCCTGACAGTGTATTGCCAGGAAGAGGAAGCATGTACAAAAATCCTAGTTTTATATTCCTTTATATGTTGAAGAATGAATTCTACCATAATTAATCTCACAGGAATTTCATTTGTCCGATACATGTCACATGCGTGTGAAAGCAGAATAATCCTTTAAAAAAAAAAGAATTTCAGGCCAACTCGAATTTCTGTTCTATAGGATGTAGGTGGAAACTGGAATTCATGTCATCAAAGTTGTATTTTGGTGCCAGGTATTGCTTCTGACTTCACAATGACAATGAACACATTTTACAACTTCGCTGTCCCTTTAGTTGTCACATTGTAAGTGTTCTTAGCTCATTAAAGGAATTTTTGTAATATACTTGAAGTATACCTAGATTATACTTCCTACGGAATACCTAGTATTTTAAGTACATATGTTGATGATACCTTGCATGGATTAAACGGTTTGATGGGGTTATCATTTCACTAGCTTGTTGCCTGTAATTCTTTGCCTAATTGTCCTTTCTTTATTCAGGTGAGTAATCTATTTTTTTAGGATGTCTAGCATGAATGAAACTAGCAGTTAAGAACTGTGGTATGCAGGTAGGAGTCAAGAAAGTAGAGTGAGAGAGTTAGACTATTCCGACTAAATAGTATTTCCTGTCTTTGTCTCGTATGGCTTCATGACAATTTTATCTGAAGTTACACGCATTACATACTATATATAATAATAGCTCAAACCCTGAATTAGTTTAAGCATTTTTCTTAATTTCAACTCTCTCTGATATTTATCACTAAATAAAGGTTGACTGTGCAGCCATTATGAGGAAAAGAATCCAATTTTTCTTTATGTCACTTCCAAACTAAAGATGTGTCTGTGACCAAAGGGTCAGTTTAGGCAAGTATGAACAGGTTATTCAGAAGACCCAGTGGTTCTCTTATCTCCAGTCCTTTCTTTTTTTCTCCTTTTTTTTTTTTAAAAAGGAGAACAGGAAGAAAAAAGAAAATACCAGCTTACATTATTAAAATTCACCTTTCTGAGACATAGTAAGATCGGTGGTTTATATTAGAAATGGGTTTTGTTAGTTTGAATTCAACAAAGGAAATATTTCCTTGTTAAATTGCTATTCTAGTATCTAGCGCCAAAAGCTTATTTAATGTCAATCTCAGAAGGAAAAAAAAGACACTTAGCCTTTTTTTCCCCCTCGCTTTTGTTTAGCCCATTTTTTCTTGTCTAGTTAGCTCTCCCAGGCAGCATATACCATATTTCATTCTCAAAACTATATTATAACATGCTTCCTCTAGTTTAGCAAAATTATTTGGAAGCAAAATGAATAATAATGATTTTTCTGGTATTCATTTTGCTGGGCAGATGTGCTATCTCAGCATAAGGAAAGCTAGCAGTAGAGAATACAAACTGTTGGAAATGCATGAAGGTGCCAATAATAACATTATCTTTGAAAAACAGGAATGAGTGAGTCAGTCTATATTTTTACTTTTATATAGAAATTGTTTCATATTAATACTTATGATCAGGCAAACATGCCTAGTGCTTAATCTCCCTTTATGAAGAAGTTAGGCAGCCTGACATCTATGCTGTGAAGTGCTAAACAACTGGAAGAAGTAGTGAACTCCTTAAGCTGCAGAAACAAGCAACTCTGTGGTATAATTATCATTTCTGATGGCAGTACCATCTCTAATGAAGGATGAGCTTTTGCACTGAGATGTAAAAAATTGCATTTAAAATTATCCTGTTTTATTTTTAAAAGGCAGTTTATGTCTGAAGAAGTGTCATTTACTGCAGAATGCCAAAACAAAAGCATGCAAATTATACCAGAGTTTACCATTTTCATCATGAATGTTGTTACTGCTTGTAAAATGAATATTTCACTCCTATTTGCACCCTTTTTTACATATATTTGTGATGTTCAGCATGTTTGATCATGGTTTTCTTCCAAATTTCATTTTCTTTCTCCATAAATAATAAACAATGATAATAAAGCAAAGTGCCTTTTCTATTCTGTATTCTAATTGAGTATAGCATATAATAGCATCTATTATAATACATTACAGGAATTGCTTCAAATAATACATACTATATTCCACTGTTTTAAGAGATGCACTGCAACAAAAATTGTGTATGCTACTAGCTTTAGGCTCTTTTTGGGAAGAAGAAAAAAAAAAAGAAAAGAACAAAAGAAGAATTTGTGCATTTGAATATCGCCGCCTGGAATAATTTTTGCATTTTCCTTGCTACTTAGAGAAGAGAATTTAATTCACAAACATAAATTGTTGCTTCTTTCTATTACATTTCCTTAATTCTAAATGTAATTTTTGATTCTGTTCTTGATGGTTTCAGCCCTTAGTATTCAGTCTCTGTCTGCATCATATCTGGGTATTTACTGTTTTGAAGCTCAATACAAATGGAATTCTAAAGACAAATGTCTTCAGATTATATTTATTGACAAGATTATTTATACACCAAATACTAAAACCTAGTAGATTTTGCCTTGCAATTGCCATTTTCTGTTGCAAATACTGTAAGACTTGCAGAAATTTAAGAAAAGGTAACAGAAAAATTTGAGGGCTTTTGGGACACTGTTTCAGAGTAACTAGGGTATGCAACAACTTCTGTTATTTTTAAACATTTTCAGTCATACAGACCTACTTTTTCACAAAAAAACCCCAAACCTCAGTCTGTCTTTTTGATGACTCATACTCTCGATT
The DNA here is from genome assembly GCF_000690835.1 of Fulmarus glacialis. Lineage (NCBI taxonomy): Eukaryota > Metazoa > Chordata > Aves > Procellariiformes > Procellariidae > Fulmarus > Fulmarus glacialis. The sequence continues at coordinate 39,223 of NW_009225079.1, forward strand.
TTAATTTTTGTTTTAAACTAAGGAATGCCAAAATCCATGTGGTGCTTTCCAGGCTGTTAATACTTCAGACTTGGAACATAAAATGTGTCCTTTTTCAATTCACCCCAGGACAGATGGAGCAGAGTGATTCCAGCTTTGCAAAGCCATCATTTTTTATCATTTCTTTGAATGGTTGTTTCTTAGGTACTTTCCTAAAGCAATCATTTTACTAATAGCAACTGAAAATTGCTGTATAATTTTAGTATTACATTTTCTGACCTTTTTAGTTGATCAGACAGGAATTGTAGTGCAGTGTCTTCTGCACAGTAGATTATCGCATTACTGCCCGTGGTATCGGTTTCTTCTAATACCGTTTCTCTTACGATCATTGCTATCACAGTTTCATTTCCCCCAGAGGTTATCAGCTGTACAAGGGGCTCAGTTATTGTAGGAAGTGGTAGGGGGGGTGAGATATTCCCCAATAGCTATACAAGTTTTCCTGAAGCACCAGGGTCAAAAGCTATGATGTACATCTTATAACTGTAATCAGGTGAAACCTCATCAGGTGAAACCTCTTTAGTTAATACAGCTGGGCTGCCAGAGCTGAAGGACGGGGTGCTTTACAAGAGGTCAAACAGAATGACTCTTTGCAGCTGAAGGAGGGGAAGAGTGTAAATTCTGGTGAGTACTCGTGCGGTCTGGAGTGGACCTTGGGGGTGTAATGCTGTCCATGTGGCTGACAGCAACCTCGTTTGTTATTACACTGTTCAGTTTTGCTAAAACACCTTTTTGCCCCCCTTATATCTTAGTAATGGCACACAAATTTTGTGAAGGCACAGAAGTGAACATTGAAGAGGGTGAATAAATAGTCTCCATAACCCTTCAAGTGCTGCACTATAACTGCTCCTGGACTTTTTATGGCTGGCCCCAAATGTGGGGGAGAAGGGAAGTAAATCAAAGTTTTTGAGCTAAAGGAAGTTAACGATTGTCCAAAAGCCAGCAAAAGACTGATTTTCATGGTTCTCAGTAGAAGGGGGTAGAAGAGATGGACATTAAAAAGCAGATCAGCATTTTATACACAGAGATGTTAACATGACTGTGGCCTTTTACTGTGCCAATAAAATGATATGCCACCATAAATTTCTAACTGTGAAACGTTTGGCTTTATATCATCATTTACATGAAGATTTTTTAAACAAAAGTTAACCATGATTCAGCCATTTGGTTTAATTAGTATTATTTGTATAAGAGTATGAAAAAAAATTATTCTAAATTAGATGGGCATTAAGCTTGCTTTTTAAAGGGTTTTTATTGTCATGCAGGCATGAGTCAGAAATAGTGTTAGGCAATTTAATTCAAATTTTTGTTGCTTCCTGGTAAGCAACTGAAGAACTTAAACTACTTCTGTAAGATTGGTTCTCACATAGCTTTCCAGTGCTATTTTCTCACAAACTGTTGACAGAACTCACTCTGTGCTTCTTGCTGTTTAATTTATTTTCATTGTAGAAAAGCACTTGATGCCATTTAAGAAACTAGCAAAGAGATCTGCCAAAAAAGCACTTGTTGCACCATATGGCACTTAAAATCGAACTTGAGCTCTGTAATAAGTACGAGACCCTTCCTGGGTTTAATTTCATTTGTTTCCCCTGTCAGGTTTAGTGTCATGAATTTTCTGTAGTTGAATTTTATTCTCTGTGCTAGTGGCTAGTAAACCTTTTCTATTTTTTGTAAATAGCTTAGTAAGTAGACAATCAGTGTTTGAACCTACTTTTTCCCCCTGTTCACAGAAAACAAAGGAAAGCAATGCCTCCCTGCTAGTATTAAAAAAAAAAAAACAAACAACTCAAACCAAAAAAAACAAAATCAAAAAACTCCCTTTCTAAAACTTCAGAACATTATATACCATACCTAGGTGCCTAATGAATTGTTTTATATACAATGCTTAAAATTGGTATTGAAAGCACCCTCCAGCTTCACAAGGGTACATGACCACATGGGCTGAGGTAAGAGGGCTTCACAGAAAATATTCTTTATTGATAACCAAATGCATGTTATAGAACCATGCTACTTATTAGTAATTTCTCCTTTTTTTTCAGTCTTTTTTTAATATACCTGCCAATATATTAATAGAACTTATCACAATGAAGTATATTAAAGCTGTGATCAGAAAGAAGCATACTATTTGGATCTTAAAGGAGTTGCAGATGTTTTCTTTGCTGCAGTCTCTGCTGTCCCGTTCTCTGTGCAGGAAATTCCAAGACGGGAGGTATCTCTCAGCAGTAATGTTGCTTTTCCTGCGGAACACCATGTGGTATGACATTGTTCCCTCAAGCTCTTATAGTGCTGTGGCAAGAACCTTCTAATACTTGTTGCCCCCAGTCAATTTAAAGTTTATGGGACTGAATTTACTGCCAGTTTACAAGGATGCATCTAGAAAATCTCTGCAGTACTCTTGTGTTGTTTGAGGTGCTTCTTTCTAAGTAATACGTCTCTGTAGCGCTGAATTGCAAGGAGAAAGCACAGTCAGAACTGAGAAACTGAGGCATGTGGATTTTGTGAATCAGACCCAAGCCTAACTGTCTGAAATTTTTTGTAGTCAATTTGCTCTTTTTCTTTAAGACCGTAGAATCTACACAAACAGAAATCAGGGCATTCTCTGGTGGCACTAACAAGAAATACTTGCTGGGCTGTAAAAGTATGTGGAAACCGAAGGTCACCTTTATAAAATGATGCCAGATGTTTCAGGATTGTGGTTCCCTCTCTAAGCCATTGCCTGGGAGTATGGAAGATGAGTGACTCAGCCAAGGTTAGGACTGCTACATGAGGCAGTTAATAAGGAGTTTAGGAATAACCCATTCCACCATTTGTAGAAAACAGGTTTACCCTGTAAATCAGAATGGAGGATAAGCACTGACACCAGCAGGCACTAAAAGACCAGTACTAAGAGCTCAGGAAGATAGGAAACCCCCAGATTTACAAGGTGGAATGCAGAGGTTTTTTTTCATGTTGGTGGTACTTTGAATATCTGTCTAACTAAACCTCAGTGGAATTACTACTGCCTGAAGTTCATGTAATCTTAGGCATGATTCTGAGTTTGCCACAATGCAAATGAAGAGTAAAACTAATCTCATGTGAACAGATTAGTAAAAACCACTGCAAGCCTAGGAACAGGTTGATTAAGTTTGTAATAATGAGGTTACAAGCTGTGATTGCATGTTTTAGGAGCCAACTTTCTCATCTATTGTAGCTCTTTTAAATCAACTGTGAGAAAGTTAACCACATTCCTTCTGTGCAGAGCTGCAGATGTTCCAACATGTCATATCAACAAGTAATAGCACAAGGCATTCAATTCAGATCCCTGCTCAAAAAACTAAACTGTTTTGTTAGTTGTTGCTGTGTGAGTCCCAAGTTGCTACAAAAGCCAACTGAGTTGGGTTGCTTTGAGGCAATAACTCTAGAAGATATAATGTAATTAACTTGGGTAGATGAAGTTGATACTTGATAGAAGATATCCCAAATGTGTCATGCAGACTCCAGGCAATCTGTCAGATTTCTGCAATAACTGGAGAAGATGTATATTTCATTGTGATAAGTTCTATTAATATATTGGCAGGTATATTTTAAAAAAAAAAAAAAGGAGAAATTACTAATAAGTAGCATGGTTCTATAACATGCATTTGGTTATCAATAAAGAAAATGAGTTTACAAATCCAAAGTTGCACCTTTAAGAACCTAGAAATCAAAAGGCAAAAAATTATTCCAAAGCAATTTGGAAACAGGAGTAGTAATTCCTTCCATGACCTGATTTTCAAATTTCTTGTGAAAAGGTGGGTTGTCTTTTGCAATGTGAAGCAGAATTAAAGAACTATTTTGCAGTACTTCATCAGTCCTGTAGAACACTGATGTCGAGAAGAATTTTTTAGACACTTAATTTCCATTTCTAATAAGAATTAGTTGCAGCCTTTGCAAATCTTCCCCTTTTGCATTGATGTTGAATTTAAGAGGGAAATGCAGTGAAAGCTGAACTTTAGAAGAAGTGTTTAAAACTGTGGGTGTCCTGAATGCTTTGGCTTTATCACCGGTCATTACCAGTTATCACCAGCCACTTTTTTTACGGGCTATCTTTCATAATCCTCTAGCTCATGATGGGGGAAAAAATAAGAGAAGAGAATGGCGTGTCATTGTTGTGGATTTTTTTTCGTAACACAGCCTTACATGTGAAACATCTGACCCTTGTTTCAAATTGTGGTAAGGAAAAATATGGGAGAAAGAGGGGGAACAAGGGTCAAGAATCAAAAAAGAATCCGAAGAAACAGGTAAACAGAATTCTCCTGTCAGAGTATGGACTAGAGTTCAACTCAGTCTTCCATTTCGTCGTGTAAACTTTGAAAGAAAGACTGTTGATGAGGGGTTGAGCTTTTTGGGTGGGTTTTGGGTTTTTTTTGTGTCTTTTTCTGACTGTTACAACATTCCTACAAAACTGATCTCAAGCAATTTGGGTTTTTGTCTCTATTCCTTGTCTCCACCCAGTCTACCCATTGCTTAATTACACAAAAGTTTTGTACTGCAAGACTGGTGATTTAAAACTTAAAACTGATCATCACCAAACTATTTTTTTTGTCCTGGGAAGGAAATCGCTGTGTAAATTTTTACTGTTATTACTACATTAATAACATAGATATAATTGATAACAGTTAGATGCCTTTAAAATATTGGTAGGAAAATCCTTTTGAAACTTCTGCTATTTTGCTGCTTATGGAAACCGACTTCTGGTCATAGTTTTTTACAGAAATTATGTTATTATAGGCATCTACTTATAAATTGCTATGTGGGTTTTTTGTTTCCTTGTTTAGATTAGGTTTTATTTTCTGTTTAAAGATAAATTGCTGAACTTTCTGAAATGTGAAATTGCAAGGTAATGTAAGAAAGCATTTTTTATGGATGTGCTGTAAAATCTCTCCCCTGTGATGTTATTGATATTATTGATGTATAAAGCAGAAAAATAAGACGACTTTATTAACACAACAGCAAGAAGCTACAGATTAGCTGAATATTGCAGTAAATATCCATGTTAAAGTTATGAACTGGCATCAGACCAAAATGAATGGTCTTTCTGTTTTATCTGAAAACAGCTCATTGGGGAACACTGGTTACACATGACAGTCACAAATCGGTCTTAAATTGAAGTTCCTTCTCAATCCAGTTAGACAAATTAGCTACTGATAAAGTAATTATTTAAAATTAATACAGAACTGTTCATCCAAATTGATTGTGAAATACTTATGTCCCTAAGGAATCCTTCCGGCCAAAGCTCCCACGTTGAATGATATACTTCTGTTTAACTAGGCGTATGTAGTCTCCAGCCTTGAAAGCTGGGAATATTTTGGCATTTAGAGAAAACATAGTTGAGGAAGACAGTTGCTTGTGATGAATATGGCTGTCATCTTGGAAAATAAAGGTCTTTACAGAAGTCTTTGGTAAGGGGAATTTGGTAGAATGAAAAATGCAGGTAATCACTGCAGGTAAGTAGGAGGTAGAATGAAGGTGTTGGTCAGGTATTCCACTGCCGCACCTGGGGCTCTATCAGGCATGAGGAATATTTTTTACCCCATACTGATAAATGCATACATACATACATACAAGGTACACTATGGGGAAAAGGCAGTGTAGTAAATGGCATACAAAGTCATCAAGAGATAATGTACATTAAATGATGTACTTTTTTTTAAAATTTGGAATACCAAAGCGTGTGGAAGCTGAAGGAAGGAAACTAAATTAGGAAGGTATGGGTATGCAACCAGGGCATATTAACAGGTACAGCAGGGCAGACACTTCAGAGTTGGTGTCTTAAGTGGAAGGAGGATATGGTACTGGTTGGAGTGGATGCAGTGATGAAAGGAGAGGATTCAAGTTAAAATTGCGAGGTATCTGTGCACTTTAAAATAGAAAGCTTTAGGTATCAGAAGAACAGCAGCAGAAGGTGAAATTAAAGGTTGTAAAGTCACTAGGTGTTGTAGATACAGTCTGGCTTAGGAAAATGTCAAAGAGACCTGTTAGCAAGTCTGATGCAAAGATCAGTAAATTTCTAATGCTGCTTAGGTGGCTGTATATTTTTCTTGAAAGATGTCAGATGGCACAACATTGGCAATGTAAGGGACGGCACTACATTTCGTGAGGTAGAACTGGGGAAAGAAAATGAAGGAAGAAATCAAAAGGATATTGATGAAAGTAGACAATGTAGATTTGGTAGAAGTAGAAGGGAAGGAACTAGAGGGAAAGGCAAGAAAACCACAAAAAATGCTTTAAAACAGAGGTGGTTAATCAAAAACTAAGGAACTAAGCCTAGAAATGGGTTTTAAACTTGAAAAGATAAGGCTAAGGATTAACCTCTTCCCTGGCATCTTCCTTCATTCCTTCCTCAGAAGCCTCAAAATGGTAAATGGGATGCGAGTGATTTGCTATCTCTCACTGGGCTTTGTTCAGCTACAGCCTGCCATGATCTCTTTCAAACCGGGGTCTAATACCTCCTGTGAAGAAAAAACAGGATTTACTTGACAGGAAAAAAAAGATGTAATAATTTTGAAGCTGTTGTTACAGTTTGTTTGTTAAAAGCAAATTAACTCCAAACTTCTCATCGGAACATTTTCAGCTGAATTCACCCATATAGAAGAAACTTTTCCTTTTTTTTTTTTTTTTTTTTAAGAGAACTTTTTTCTTCCAGAAACTAGTACTGTAACTGCTTACAAATGGTACTCCTTAAGAGAGCTGCTATGAATATGGTGCAGACTTGACAGATTAGCCCTTACTTTCCAGTCTTCTCTGCATGTATTTCCCTGCACTGAATCTAGCTGTATATGTGCACTGTATTCTCCCACTTAAATAGGCATCTAGCTTTTAAAATGTTCTTACTCATTAAAAAAAGTTTGTGGACTGCAGAATTTACGTGCACTGTATTCTCCCACTTAAATAGGCTCCTGTATAGGAAGAATAGTTCAAACACCTGCAGTCATAGTAAGTCATCTCTATCTCTTTTCTCTTGGATACATTGTTGTATTGTCTGTCATTCTGTCTGTATTTGATTAAATGTTCAATTTCTTACTTTTTCATTGTTACAAATTTGAGAAAATTACCCTTCCTGATATGTAATATGAATGGATCCTTATTACTTTCTTTCTTGGAGCATTATGCATCATTTCACACCAAACCAGCTGCATGGAATGTTGCAAAAAAAAAAAAAAGCATAAAAAAATTTCTAATTTGATGGTTCATTTCCTGAAATTATGATGTCTCTCAGAGGTAATAACGATCACTGGTGTATGCATTTCTCAATTCAGAAATAAGACAGGGGGCATCTGAAGACACCAGGGTTAATCTAGGATGCAAATAGATAAACTCAGTCATAATGCAAAAGTATCAGGGCTGGCTGCCTCTCCCTGTGCAAAATATGTTCAGATTTGAAAATCTCAAATGTCAACCACTTTATTGTTCCCAGTTTTGGTAGAGGTGTCTGCTTGGGACAGGCCCAACAGGCAGACAGGACACATGATACAGGGGATCCCCGATCCTCTCTCCACGCGGCAGAAGGCAGTGGCTTAAGGGATAGGGGGTCAATGGCGACAAGTTCTTGCCCGGAGCAGCAGGCGCGTCTCCTCTGTGACTTACCTCACCTTGCCAGGTGTCCTTGCACAATAGGTACGAGGCTCTGCAAGTGGAAGGAAACAATGGATGGTCCATCTAGGTTGGAGGTGTCGCCAAGGTGAGGTTGGCCTATGCCCCCCATCAAAACCACCTCTCTTAAGAAAAAAAAAAAGATGGGTTATTGTCGTAGGAGTCTTCTGAGGGGAACAGAAGGCCCAATTTGCTGACCTGACCCACTTTTAGGGAAGTCTGCTGCTTCCCTGGGGCCCAGGTTAAAGACGTGAAGAGAAAACTTCCTACCCTGGTACAGTGCTCAGATTATTACCCATTATTGCTTTTTCAGGTCGGCAGCGGTAAATTTGCAACAAGAAGTCCAAGGGCATTCAAAAGAGACTTCAGGGCCTTGGGACGACTGGTTAAGGGATCAGGAGCACAAGTAGTGTTCTCCTCTATCCTTCCAGTTGCAGGGAATTATGCTGGAAGAAACAGGCAGACCCAGCTGATCAATACCTGGCTCTGAGCCTGATGTCACCGGCAAAATTTTGGGTTTTTTGATCATGGGATGGTTTACATGACACCAGGCCTGCTGGCAACAGATGAGGTACACCTGTCTCAAAGGGGGAAAAGGATCTTCACACAAGAGTTAGCGGGGCTCATTGAGAGAGCTTTAAACTAGATTTGAAGGGGGAAAGGGATTAAACAAGGCTTCCTAGAGGTAAGCCTGGGGGTGGCGTGCCAATGTTTGAGGGACGGTGTGCTAGTGAGGTCCTTCAGTCTGCTCCATGATGTGCTGAGTACACTGGAGCACATTTGAAGTGTCTATTCTAATGCACGCAGCATGAGGAATAAACGAGGAGGTAGAAGCTCGAGGGAGGTGATTGTCCCACTCTGCACTGGTGCAACCCCCCCCTATTGTGTGCAGTTTTGGGCACCTCAATATAGGAAGGACATCAAACGATTAGAGTGTGTCCAGAGGAGGGCGGCCAAGATGGTGAAAGGCCTTGAGGGCAAGACTTATGAGGAGCGGCTGAGGTCGCTTGGTTTGTTCAGGTTGGAGAAGAGAAGGCTGAGGGGTGACCTCATCGTAGTCTACAACTTCCTCAAGGTGGGCAGCGGAGGGGGGTCTGTTGATCTCCTCTCTCTGGTGACCAGCGACAGGACATGAGGAAATGGTATGAAGCTGTGTCAGGGGAAGCTCAGGTTGGACATTAGGAAAAGGTTCTTCACGGAGAGGGTGGTCAGTCACTGGAACAGGGTCCCCAGGGAAGTGGTCACAGCAGCAAGCCTGTCAGAGTTCAAGGAGCGTCTGGACAATGCTGTTAGTCACATGGCTTAGTTTTAGGTTGTCCTGTGAGGAGCAGGCAGTTGGACTCTATGATCTTTATGGGTCCCTTCCAACTCCAGATATTCTATGATTCTATGAATTCTGTGAGCAATTACAATTTTAGCCATGTCTTTCCCTGTAAAAGCATCTCAAATTTTATAGCACACAAAGTCATCCTGTGTGGCCAGTGGCTATTGCTCCGTGGTTTTTTTATTCTGTTTTTTTTCTGTGTGCTGAATGAGTAAATGCTGAAAGCGAAACACAAATCCTGCTGGTATAGACTCTGTTCTGACCGAAATTCTTCTCAGTTGTTCTTCATGTCTGTTTTTCAGATGTGATGACAAATATTTAGTGCAAAAAAAGAATGAATAAAAAAGTCAAAGGTGTTAATTCTTGCAAATATAGGACAGATTTTTATGAAGACCTTTTTTTTTTTTTAAGCACCCCAATAAAATATATGCATTTTGAACACTCTTGAGAGTCGTGAAACCGAGAGCAGCAGAGTTCACACTACTGGAGCTAAACTCTTGTCTGGCTGTGAGTGTGTTTCTGATAGGATTTAGATGCCATAAAAGTAATGCCAATGCCATTGACTAAAATTTAGGCTTTGTAGGGGTAAACACCCTCTAAAAATGTTTGTACAGTCAAGGAGACAGCTTTCAATTTAGGAAATACCAACATTTTTGTCCAGGAAAGAAAACAAAATCTCTCTTTCTGCAAAAAGCAGGAAACAAAGCTGAGCAAAGAGTTGGAAGCTCTGAAGTGGGTTCCCTGCTTGCTCCAGTGGCCTTAAACTAGTCCAAAGCAGAAACTTAGTGTACACAATTAAATTGCTGTTTCCTTATTACCAGAGCAATGATGATGGCAGAACATAGCAGACTCCATTCATGGGTTACTTGGAATTTTTCAAGGTATGTTTAGTCCGATTCAATATTGAAAACTTTTTTTTTACATTTGCAGTGAAACAGAGGCTCCAAAAAGTTAGCTCCAACTGTTTAATTACAACACAAAGGGGAACACTTGCTTTTACAGTGAAAAATGAGCTAATTCAAGTAGTATTAAACAATTGCTGTTACAACCGAGCAATAAAAGAAAAATGAAACAGTAGACTATTTCAGGTGTTTTATATTTGAAACAGTTCACCTCTCCTCCAAGAAAGCGTACAAAGATAATGTTGACCTGACTGATAAAATTGACACAGAGCTGAAGTTCGTTGAAAGATGACCCTTTGAAGTGCAGACAGCCATGTAGATTTCGGAGAATTTAGGTCCATCAGAATGTGTTCTGGTGAAAATTGTTCATACAAAGATGTGTGACCATGTCTGTTCATGGAGCATTGCTAAAGGAGGCAAGGAGGTCACCATGAGGAAGCCATTTCTTGTATTTTGCCAGCAGGTCAGCCTGGTTATTGCCCCATGAACCTCACTTTGGAAGAATTGCAACAACTTTGCCAAGCTTGCCTCAGTTTCAGAGATACCTGCCACATCTGGTAGCTGCAGCAGTAGCTTACCCAGTTCTTTGTCTTAATGATTTTCACATTTTAGATGTATTCTATGCATTTTAGAGTAGCACCAAATTCACATCCTACTTCCTTCCATTTCCTTTTCCTCCCGATTGCTTTCTTTTTGGCATAGCAAGCCCTTCTGGCACACAGTACTGAGAAGGCAATTTACATGCAGGAGGACAAAGGTTTCACAATTTGAATTTCTCAGCTATGTACTTTATACAGAAGGGCGTGTTTGGCACATTTTCCATAGGGAGTGAACCAAAGCCTCCTGTCTGCTGTACATTATTATAATGGGAAGTGTCCCTTTATGTGATCTTTAATATTAATTTTATAAGCTAACATTATGAAGGCTGAAACTCTGTCATTGTTGTTTATACTGTATTTGTGCTTTGGGATAAAAAAGAAAAGCATCTGCTTAGAAAAGGCTTATGGGAACTGTTCATACGCCGAGATTTTTCATCTTGGGGGATGAACTGTGTTATACAGAAAGCATCAAGAAATCTTAATCCTGTTTATGCTTCAGAGGTTCCTTCTGGGGTTTAAATCTTTCTGACAGTGGAGACTGAACTCTTTATGAAAACATTAACAGTTAGAAAGGATTTTCACGTTAATTGAAATAAAATCATTGGATTTTATTCAGAATGAGATTGTATAGAGTGGCTTATATCACGTATTGCTTTTATGCACTTTCACTACAAGGATTTAAAAAGACAGGTGTAAATGTCAGTTCTGCGAAGAAACACTGTGTGGCAGAGAGTCTTCCATTAATTTCTTCATAAAATTAAAATATTTTACTGATAATGCAATTAGGTTTGCAACAGCAATTAGCTATTTATTGAAGTTTCTAAGGTTATTACCATATATACATTTCTTCTCTTCTTCCCCCATATTATTTCTATTAAAAAAAATTTCTCCTTAGCTGAGCAGCTACTTCTGCCTGTTTTGCCCCATTTGCAAGAATGATGTGTAACTTGTATTCCATCATTTTGTTTCTACTATGCAGGAGGGTATTTAAAGAAAATAAACAATATATGACTGAGTCTTTCTAGATATGAGCTAAAAATATTACAGCATACTTAGAAGATTAATGTGGTGGCTGTAATCTGAAAAAAAATCCAACAAAGGAAGGATAGAGAAGGAACTACGCGTGCCGAATGTTAAGACAGTAGTATAGTTTTAATATGTCAAATATTTTGTTTCTCAAATTGAGAACATTGTAACAGTTGTATACATATTATTATTTATAGTATGCAAGTTGCAAGTTACTATGAAGCTCGTCTGGGAGCGTTTTAATTAACTTCATAGGCAAGAGAATGAACTTAGAATTCTTACAAGCAGTTTGACCTAAGCATAAAAATTTTGCTAAATTAATTGGCAGGAAGGGTGAGTTTCACGCTCTGGTTCCAGGAGTCATTTTCAAACACTGTAGCCCAGATAAACTTACAGCAAGATTAAAATGAAACTTTATCCCTTCCCAAAGGCAGCTTCCTTGAGGCATGGGTGCATCATAGCGGTCTTATCTGTGGAAGAGCTGCGTTAGAAAAACCTTAACTGACAGCTTGGTAGAGACTAATTCCTAGTATAGTTCAAATCTCCATTTTCTTAATTAATGCTTTTTGTTTTTTTAATATAGTACCCAATTATGTATTTGAGAACTTCTTGTTTTTCTAGAGTAAAGCTTATTTATTTTGTAAATTCTCTAGAATGTATAGTGAAATCAAGGAAATCTGAGAGTGATAGTTTTATAAGAGCAATAAATCTGGATAAATTAGTGCTGAAGATAACTTCAGGATCTTAGCAGGAATTCTTCCTTTTTCTATTTTGTTTTCTTAAGGGACGGAAAGGTATAAAAATGCCGGTTAAACTCTCCCCTTGTTTGTTTTCAAGTACAAACACAAACGAGCACAAGTAAATTCTGTGAACCAGTTTTCACTGATTAACTTGCTTGTCTCATTGAAATGCTTTGGTTTCTTTTTCAAGGTCTGACATCAAATTTCTTCAAGTCAGCTTTGATGAGAAACATAATCTGTCTATGCCCGAGTTTTCCATCTGTATGCGGGTGACAATAATTCAGTATTTTTCTTGGCTGTCAGTCAGGGCTTGCCTGCAGCTGTATACTTACATTGTAGTTCTCACGTGGGCTGCTTGGAACTATATAATATCACAGCTGATGCTAAACTGAAGTTGAGCTTAAAATACCTACCTTTAGTCTGCTTTATCCTGTCACTTACATGTGCTTGGACTGCAGGACCAGGATATATAGCTTGTAAAGCAGGATCGTCATTCTCTCTTCAGGGATTTTGGGTGGTCATGAGTGATAAAGTAAGGCACAGATGTGAGTGTCATTCCAGTTGCCTCTCATCACTGGGTACTTGATATATTGTACATATTTACAGTTTCTTTCTGTTGCTCTTCAGAGCCGTTATTCTCTGTGTTGGACACAGTCAAATTGCTCTTACTGTAAATTTCACTTCTCAGTTATTGATTTTCTTTTCCATGAGTGGTTCATCATGTGGTTGTTTATTTGTTAGTGCTTCGGTGAGGTTTTTTATTTCAGCTTCCATGCTTCACGTCCTTATGAGATGCCTGTCTTGATGTTTATTTCTCTTTCCAGTCATTATTTCTACTAGGAAACAGTGGCAAGTAGTGAATTGGTGATGTGGTGCGGCTCTTGGGCTTTGGTGCTTGGTAGAATTTTCAAAGTGCAGCAATAACAGGTCTTGTCATCACAAGTTTGGAAAGAATATCCAAAACAGAAGTAGTATTTCCTGGTTTTGGCATTCAGGCAGCAAAGAATAGACTCTCTTACTGTCCTTTGCTTCCAAGCAGCAATCTCTAAAGAACAGGAAAAAATGTCACTTATATCTTCAAACAATATTTATATTTTCTTATGACTGTATTGCCCCAGTGAATCATAGAATCATAGAATCATTA